>NW_017804243.1:960081-962267 GCF_001625305.1 Branchiostoma belcheri | reverse complement strand
GCTGCGCATATGACAGCTACAAATCCCCCCACGGACCGTTACGCAGGTGGGAATACCAATGATATTCGACGGCCTACTGTATGGCGTTCCACGTTATTTGCGTTTTTTGCGGGGGGGGGGGGCAGCCAAGATGGTACTGTCACTACTTTTCAATACAATTCAATTTTATTCAATTTTGGTTATTTCATTACAACTCGCAGACAATATTCTTAGTCTGAATTATGCTGTTCTGACAATTCAGTGGTCTGTAGACCCATTGTACACTTGAAATTACAAGTAATCTAAAGGATGTATAATAGGCAACGTTGACAAAATACACATATTAAACGATTACACCACATCATACATTGAACACAACACACAAAAGAGTCATCTGTACCGATTGGTCTTAATTTGTACAATGTGCGGAGGTTGTAACTGTATAGGTGAATCTGAGATTATATGTCATATATTCATTAATTAGTTCTTCTAATAATTTGTCCTTTTGTCCTCTGCCGTTTTGATGTATTCTAACTTGAACACAAAGAAACTCGTAAAATCTCACCTTGAAGCTGTGCTATAGCGCTGTTTCATCTGGTGTCTCTAATTTCATACGTATTGACATACCGATGTATTATCGGTTAGGTATATCTTACTTAAGGTATGTTTGATCCCGTAAATTGACATTTTTAAGTGTATTTGTCACGCATTGCTATTTCATAATCCTATCGTAGTTAGTATTATTTTTTACAGGAATGCCAGCCATAAACTAAATTACATTACAAGATATTGGCATCCTAACGTACTAGTATATGAAATGGGTTGCTTAAACGTAAAGCGTAGACACTCCTTCATGTTTGCATCAAATGAGAAAATTCCAATATTAGATATTGATACTTTTTCCGATGCTAAAGGGTTGTCCCTGTTACCATCTAGCATCAATGCGCAAATTCTGGCTCGCTATATCACAACTGTATCTATTCTAAACCAAACGTTTCCAAAATTGCATCAACTTAGGTTCTGTAACATGTATGTAACATTATTTCATTTGTGTACCTCTTTCTGTATTTCTGTATACGAAACGTTCCGTGTTAAAATGTTTTATTAACTAAAAGATCAAATTCTCTGTTTCAGGTGAATGTTTTAATGAAACAGACATAACTAGAAAGGCCGACATTTGCTTTGGAGCAAATACAGCAATGGCTTCACCACATTTTACGACATGGCAGGGAAAGAATGAGAAACACAAGGGAAAACAATGCTTTACATTGATATAACTATAGTATGAAGTAACATACAACTAAGACTACAACAGTTGGATAGCTATTCCCTACTTTATTGGTTAGGATTTTTAATTGCATAATGCAAACTGTTGATTTTCAAGAAAAAAAGAAGCGTTCATGCCCCGCATTCCAATGCTGGAGCAGGAAAGCTTAAAATACCTACCAAAACACTTGAATACAGACATACTGTCAGTATGGAATGGCTCTGCGCAGGTATTAATTAAGTTAAGCCTGTTAAATTCCAACAGCCAATCAGCAAGGAGAATAGAGGAAAGCTGCATGCCTATTGGTTGATGCCCTGCATTCCATTGTGATGACTCATGCCCAAATCTGGTAACACTGCACACTAACTCAGTAATACATTTGCTATAACACAGCCAAAAAACTCAAATAAAACCATTCTAAAAGCCTGTATCACAAAAATTAAAAAAACGCCTGGGGGTATTTGCCTACTGTACCTCCATACCAAATTTCAGGTCCTTAGGCCCCCAAATGAAGAAGCTGAATCCATTTAAAGAAATGGCAGGAGGAGAAGAAGGAGGAGAATCATGAGAAAAAGCAATATGGTTTCACCACTTTGTGGTGAACCCATAATGATATGCTAACGTAATCATGATTGAAAACATGACACTAGGTTACTTGTGAAACAGGAGCTTGTAGAATTTATGCCCTTTCGAAATCGTTCGTTATTTGGCTGTTGGCACTTTCTTATGATCGATGAATTTCGACCCCACCCAAAAAAATCTAAAAATAAAAACGGATAGGAATACCATCTGTAAATATCTTTAGTTTTCCTGCTCTAACTTATGCATTCAGAGCTCATTTCCTTATTCATTGCCACGATTCTGTCTATATAATAAACTTTGGAAAAGGTTGATTATAATTCGTACTACTGGCTTACAGAGGATAAAGACTTCCATATAC
>NW_017804243.1:940818-960061 GCF_001625305.1 Branchiostoma belcheri | reverse complement strand
ATCCAGATCTTGTCTGTCTAGTTCTGTGTGTAAGGGTTAGTATCGAAGGAACGGTTCTAGATCGTCTGCATGTATCGAAGGACGTAGATTTGTCCCAGTTCTGGATACGCTTGGACTATCCAGAACCGTGTCTGAGCATAGTTCTGTATAAAGCACGGTTCTGGATACATCAGCACCAAAGAAAGACAATCAGGTCTAGAATACAAAGGCAGAAGCAAAAGGTAATATATTTGACATGTAGGTCGGCTAAGGTTCAGTCCCACATACCAATGCTTCAACTTATGCTGTTGTTGTTTCTACATATTAAGTTAGTCACGTAATTAGTCGTCTTTCGCTATTATTCCGCCCTGTATATAATCCTCTGTCGTTAATGTATCCGCTTTCCTTAATTGGTGGCGCCATTTCGTCTTAAACACTCAAGAAGCGAAGCTAATTGTGTTTTCTGCGATACGGTGCATTATCACATATACATATGTCATATAATTACGTCATTCTGTGCTTGCATTTCCTGGGTGAGCGAATGATAATGCGTGGGTTGGAGATGTTGGAAATGTTGGAAATGCGTGTGTCTAACGTTTGACTGCATGTGAATAATGGAAATCGTAGTTAACCATTTTTACTGTGAACTTTCATCTTTTGTAATGGTTGCTTATTCAGGCACGCGTGCTCATCTTTGAAAGAACTTTTTATACTGCTATCAGCTGCATTGACTCTGATGCTTCCAACGTGTTTTAAACATCAACAAAAACATAAGCAGTTCACATTATCATTTCCAAGGATGATATGCACAGTTATTATTCACACGCGCAAATAAAGTTAGACTTTTTTAAACATATTTTTTTTGCCGGGCGATGGTTAGTTGGTTAGCTGATAGGTAGCGAAAAAAATACATAAATAATTTGTATTTGCATCATTTGTATTTGTTGTGCGTAAGGCTTGTGTAGTACTTCTGTTTTTACTTCATCCTATTGCAATATATGTTTCCCTCTAGCGTTAGCATTAGTCCAATTGAAGTGACCAAGGTGACCAATTATTTCAGTCACACATCGTTATCACACTCACGCCAACTAGGTAGCTTTTCCTATCTTGGCCCCACGGCCAGCTTTCTTAAAAACATTTCTTTGTATATATTTATATTACGAACTTAATCGTCCCTAGTGTTGATGAATTATTATTATTATTATTGTTGTTATTATTATTATCCCCTCAGCAGATAAGGTGTAAATGATGTTTAGCAGCTTCAAAATAGTTGTCACTTGTCAGCCCATACCCCTACTTTGAAAATTGCCACCACCGATCAATGACATTTCTTAGTCTTATCGACGCAGGCCAAATATGTGGATATCATTACACGCGTGCTGCGCATATGACAGCTACAAATCCCCCACGGCGTTACGCAGGTGGGAATACCAATGATATTCGACGGCCTACTGTATGGCGTTCCACGTTATTTGCTTTTTTTGCGGGGGGGGGGGCAGCCAAGATGGTACTGTCACTACGGAGTAGTTCTTGTCAATACAATTTAATTTTATTCAAACAACTCTCGGACAATATTCTCAGTCTGAATTATGTTGTTCTGACAATTCAGTGGTCTGTAGACCCATTGTACACTTGAAACTACAAGTAATCTAAAGGATGTATAATAGGCAACGTTCACAAAATACACATATTAAACAATTAGACCACATCATACATTGAACACGACACACAAAAGAGGCATCTGTACCGATTGGTCTTAATTTGTACAATGTGCGGAGGTTGTAACTGTATAGGTGAATCTGAGATTATATGTCATATATTCATTAATTAGTTCTTCTAATAATTTGTCCTTTTGTCCTCTGCCGTTTTGATGTATTCTAACTTGAACACAAAGAAACTCGTAAAATCTCACCTTGAAGCTGTGCTATAGCGTTCTTTCATCTGGTGTCTCTCATTTCATACGTATTGACATACCGATGTATTATCGGTTAGGTATATCTTACTTAAGCCTTAGTTAAGGTATGTTTGGTCCCGTAAATTGACATTTTTAAGTGTATTTGTCACGCATTTCTATTTCATAATCCTATCGTAGTTAGTATTATTTTTTACAGGAATGCCAGCCATAAACTAAATTACATTACAAGATATTGGCATCCTAACGTACTAGTATATGAAATGGGTTGCTTAAACGTAAAGCGTAGACACTCCTTCATGTTTGCATCAAATTAGAAAATTCCAATATTAGATATTGATACTTTTTCCGATGCTAAAGGGTTGTCCCTGTTACCATCTAGCATCAATGCGCAAATTCTGGCTCGCTATATCACAACTGTATCTATTCTAAACCAAACGTTTCCAAAATTGCATCAACTTAGGTTCTGTAACATGTATGTTACATTATTTCATTTGTCTACCTCTATTTCTGTATACAAAACGTTTCATGTGCATCTTTAAATGTTTTATTAACCAAAAAATAAAATTCTTTGTTTCTGATGAATGTTTGAATGAAACAGAAATAATGATATGCTAACGTAATCATGGTTAAAAACATGACACTAGGTTACTTGTGTAACAGGAGCTTGTAGAATTTATGCCCTTTCGAAATCGTTCGTTATTTGGCTGTTGGCACTTTCTTATGATCGATGAATTTCGACCCCACCCAAAAAAAATCTAAAAATAAAAACGGATAGGAATACCATCTGTAAATATCTTTAGTTTTCCTGCTCTAACGTATGTATTCAGAGCTCATTTTCCTTATTCATTGCCACGATTCTGTCTATAATAAACTTTGGAAAAGGTTGATTATAATTCGTACTACTGGCTTACAGAGATAAAAGACTTCCATATACCGACAGGGGAGTGCATCAGATACATTGCCCTTGGTGATTGCAACATATCAAATATGCCGAGCTGCTCTTTACTATGATGGAAGAAGATACTATCTGACACGGAAGCCAAATTACAAATCACGGGTGGGCCCATGTCACAGAATGGTGATCACGCGATACAAACAACTGTGCGTGCCGACATGACGCATACCTGTTGAGGCCATGTATCCTCGGTTTACTTATGTATACATCCGTTCTTGCTTCGCTGCATAATTCACTAATGCCCTTTCTTCTTTCTTTGATACTGTTACTCTTAAAAAACTAGAAAGGTGACATAATGTTTATCTTTACATGGTCTAGCCCAACACAGTACTGCTCTGTTAATTGTTACTTAACGTATTCATATATTTGGTGTCCAGCCCCTCCAACTCTGTCCTTCCACTTGCTACATAATGTATTCTAACAGCACAGGATGTCTGCTACAGCATCAGTTACCATGGTGACAGTCGTCTAGTTCAAGGCATTGACCTTATTTTTAGGAAGGGAAGAAAATACAATATGTTTTACTTCTGCGATTGTAAGCATAATATCGACTAGGAAAACATTCTATCTCCATTTATACACAACATGCTACCAAAAGTAGTGTATTCTTCCATCATTTCAGGTAACTTTTGTAGAATATTTTCAGACTTTTTAGATCAAAATAGACAAATTCTTCGAGCAATTTTGATTAAAGCAGGGTTGTGTCTGTTCTTCTCTCTAGACCTCGGTAATTATATGTAATATCGCTTTGATAAAGCACTTGTTAAAAGCCACCGAGAAGGTAAAATTGCTTGGAAAGTGCAAGGTACTTTGCCCCCGTTACGGATCGCCAAAAGGCCGCCTACCTTTTACCGCACAATAGAAAAAGATCGGGCCCTTCAACACAATAGACAATGACTGAGTGCATCGGGTGCCCCCGAGAAATGCAGCTTATTTGCACGGCGCCAAGTCACAATTTTCTCTAATTTTCTCCCCCGCCCCATTTCCTAAAACTTTCCTGGAGTTTGCTAGGGGTGCTTTCTCTTCATTACGTTCTCTCTGGTATACACCCTGTTCTGGTATAGAGCCATTGCATTGGGCCATACTATCACCTTTATTATAGCACAATTCACGAACTCTCCCTAGTCGTTTGGACGATTTGGGTCCCTTTTAAAATTTGATTGGAACTTTTAGACGGTACTGGTGCCTACGATTATCTTATGAAGGGAAAATATCATTGTCATTTAGTAGCCAGACATCTTAAAACAAGAATGAATTGTGTTTACTCTTTAAATTTGGCAGGAACATACAGACGATTAACTCTTACGTGTATGTGAACATTTAGACGGTATTGGCGCCCACGATGTATCATGTAAAGAGACATATGTCATTGTCATATAGCAGTCAGACCAAATCATCGAAAAACACGAACTAACCCTAGTCTGGCACACAATTCCCCATTGCAGTACTTACAGCTTCAAGAATAATCAAGGTTTCACTGGAACAAACATATGGTTACGTCTTGAGTGTATGTGAACCATTTAGACGGTACTTGTGCTACGATATCTTGTAAAGAGACATTTGTCATTGCCATATAACATTCAGACAAAGCCCTACATCAAACGAACTACCCCTAGTCTGTCACACAATTCTCCTTTGCAGTACTTACAACTTCAAGAATAATCTTAGTTCCCATTTGGTTAGTACAGACTGACGGTTAAGTCCTGAGTGTATGTGAACATTAAGACGGTATTGATGCCTACGCTATCTTGTAAAGAGACATATGTCATTGTCATATAGTATTCAGACAAAGCCCTGGATCAAAACATTCTAAAACACGAACTACCCCTCACCTGTTACACAATTCCCTATTGCAGTACTTACAACTTCAAGAAAAGGGTTTTGGTCCCTTTTTAAACTTGGATGGAACATACAGACGATTAAGTCTTGCGTGTATGTGAACATTTAGACGGTATTCTGCCTACGATATCTTGTAAAGAGACATATGTCAATGTCATATAGCAGTCATAGAAAGCCTTTAATTTAAATCTTAAAACACGAACTACGCCGAGCCTGTTTACGCAATTCCCCATTGCGGTACTTACAACTTCAGGAATAATTTTACTTCCCCCATTGAAATTAGTGGTATGTGAACCATTTAGACAGTATTGATGCCTACCATACCTTGTATAGTTGTAAAGGGACATTTGTCATTGTCATAGAGCAGTTAAACAAAACCCTAGATCAAACCATCTTAAAACACGAACTACCCCTAACCTGTTACCCAATTCCGCATTGCAGTTCTTACAACTTCAAGAATAATCTTAGTTCCCTCTTTGAGTTTGGTAGGAACAGACGGACGGTTAAGTCTTGAGTGTATGTGAACATATACTTAGACAGTATTGGAGCCCACGATGTCTGGAAAAGAGAAACATGTCATTGCCATACAGCACAGATAGACAAAGCCTTAAATCAAGTCATCTTAAAACGAGATGGCGTGACAGTCTGATTGTCTGCGTATCATCACTGACGCCAATGTGTTATCACGGATTATCTCTCTTTGTCTGCTGCCAAGAATCTAATTTTCATTTGCAACACACATAAATATGCCTTCTTCGACATTCGCTTTGCACTTAGTTCAGGTGTGCCAACTATATACCGATATTTTGTTTCCTGTCACACGAATTTACAGTTTGAACTATTTTTTTTGCATCGTACTTTATTCTATCTCTTAGATTGGTGGAAAGGCGACAACAGTCAAAAGAATTAGCAAAGTAAAATCTTGTTTGTACCAAATACTCGTGAGCGAGATATTACATGAGACATTGTATTCGTGTCTTGTCGACAATTTCTTCAGTATTGAAGTTTAAGTGTTTTTCTTTACTTTAAAATTAGTGAAAATCAGTGAAAAGCTGAGCACCTTTATGAAGTACCCTTGAATCCATATTTTTAAAATATAAAGCGTTACACAACTGCTCTTCTCCTTCCCTGTTATTTTACTATTACTATACACGTCTGGACCTGCTACCCTATGTTTAGATCCACATTAAAACATGTATAAGTATGCAGCAAAAGTCATGTTCATTAACAAGCTTTCTAAACAAGTAGCTTTTAAAAGTTGACAAAGGACGGATCGAAGTTATAATTTTGTACGTACATCTATGAAATATTACAGTCTTAATAGAATTAGTATATGGAGTTCCCCTAATGTCACAAATAAAGTCAAGCTGACTTGGCAAACGTATGTCAATTGTTGGCTATAAGTAGGCCACGCAGCGATACCCAATATATCAAACTATTACTACGGTGTACTTCCGTGTTAAAGCTGCCACAGATCTGTCAAACGTGATCACGATACGACACCTTATACATTGATTTCTTTGTGCATTTGCTATTGATTGGTATACAACATGATGGAACCCCTTTTAGATTCAGCCGTGCGTGCCCCGGCCTCCGTCGGCTGGCCATTAAGGGCACGGCGAAGCGCTAAACCCAAACCCGCGTTTTCCATTACTTCCTTCATCTTGTTTATATCCCAGCGAGATCTTACCTACCCGTACGCAAGGGGACTTTCGTCATCCCCTCAAATCTCGCCATTTTCCGCGAGATTTCACGGTAACTTGGCGTTGCATCGATATCGGATATGATTATGTCTGTATTTTCCAAGGCTATGTTAGAAGGCTACGGCTGTCGCCTCGCATTTCTTATTACAATCTGATGGCGTTAGAAGATCTATTAGTGCAGCTATTGAAATGCATGCCGCGTTGCAGAATATATTGTTTCATGCAGAGGGTGTTTGTATTTTCTGATATTTGATCTGTAACCTCTTTTAATCGTGTTTTAATTATTTTGCCAAACTTGAGTATCGATTGCCAGATGAAACGGCATTTTCCCTCATAACTTAGATAATGAATAACGAAACAGCGTGTCGGATGACTCGGCCCCCGAAAACTTTCATGTAATCCGAACACCCTTCTTACATTCTACCGCTCTCCTCTGAAAGTCAAGTTTTAACGATCACTATGCCGCGCAGTTTGTTAGCGCCGTCACGTCGGAATATCTTTCTGGCTTTGCTCCACTCGCCAAGAGAAACCGCCGTGTAATCCCCGTCCTCCCCCCGAGGCCCGGCCGTTACGCCGCGGGGCTTTAGAACTCCGATCCACCGTCCGAGAGATTGCCCCGAACCGGGAACACCAATCAACTTAAAATGAGCATTGATTTTTCTTGGATGGGGGGGGGGCAGATTTTGACAAGTCCGAGCAACACCAAACGTGTCTTTGATTTTTTTTGATGTTGAGTTTTTAGGGGATACATTCAACAACCAGTAAATTGCACGCTTAATGGTAACACCCCCCCCCCCCATGGCAGGAGAATTTGGTGCATACATGGATATGACTGGCTACCGTATTGTTATATCCCAAGGAATGTTTTTAGTTCGGAATATTCACAGTTGCCTATCATGTAATTTGTTTCTTTACTCACAGTGCACTTGCACTTATATGTGGTATTTGGCCGGGAAATTTGTTGATTTTTATAGGACTTCGCCTTTTCCTTATTTCGCATTTTCCTTATTTCCCTCTCAATCTAGTTTACTTAACTCCAAGTTGGCACCTGCCAAAAAAGCTGTGTATGAGATTTACTCCAAGGAGCTCCAAGTATTAATCAGGAACTAGGGCAATAAAATTCCTCCATTTTCACAGTTCTGAGCAAATCAAAATCGACCACGAAAATCAATGGGTTGATTCCATTAGCCCGCAATAATTCAATAAATCTAAATGGTTCTCTTTCTCGACTTGCCGCCCGTGCCCGTGGCGGCGGCGTAGATTGACGACATCGTGCCGGGGTGGAAATGGATACCGGCCGAGGGCACACGTCACCTCGACACGTCACGAAGGTGTGACGTGCTTCTGGGCAAGTCTTCCTTCCCGGTGTCGTGTAATATCTTTGGCATGTGTATACATAGGACATTCATAACGCGAGAGCACAGTTTTTTGTCGATATGCCAACGCTGCTGAAGTTCACCCAAAAGGAAGTGCAAATAGCTATTCAAATATATGGTAGCATCCACTACTTACTGACTTTCGTCTGTTTCTTAAAATGTTGCTGGTGTACTTGTTTTCTTGTGTATCTCATTACCTGGAGCTCTAACGTTGCAGACGTTCACCGAAAAGGAAGTGCAAATAACTATTCAAAGATATGGTAACATCCACTACTTACTGACTTTCGTCTGACAGTTTCTAAATTATATCCAGTTACGTGGGCAACTGCTTTTCTTGCGTATCTCATTACCTGGATGTCTAACCTTATTTTATCGACATGCTAAGGATGCAGAAGTTCACCCAAAGGGAGGGGAAATAGCTATTCACTACGTCTTGACTTTCGTCTGACAGTTTCTGAAATATATCCAATTGGTTGAGCAACTGTTTTTCTTGCGTATCTCAATATCTGCATGTCTAACCTTCATCTACGTATTCATATTGTACATGTAATAGAACAACATTGTGCTCAATATGATTGCACTCTATACATTTGCCGTCGCATTAGCTTATATACTGTGCATCGTGCGTCGTATCTTAGAGAAATGTCAGATGTGTCAGTGAGATTTTATCCAGCCTCGGGCTCATGTATTGATAGATGTCATGTAGGACGGTCTTGGGTCAGGCAGAAAGTTGAAATCCGTACCTAACTCATCTACGTGCTACACGGCATTCTACTTTACTCTAAATACAAATGAAACCACTACTATCTTTTGAAAGTTGTGTATTGGGCATCATGCATCTATTATTATTGTTGCGAAAGCCATACTGGATAAAATTGCTTCTAGTCGTGGCATCTCCTCGTCTTATCACTTCCGCATGGTCCTTTCATCTAGACTTTCAATAGAATGGCATTTTGCCAGAAGCTAATACGTTTTATTGGTAATAATATTCCAACAGAAAATATAACTCGATTGTACTTTTGTTCAAGCTAGTTTCTATGCTATTGTCATTCATCGGAATACTTTATGATTTACTGCATATGTTTCATGTTAGGTTGTGGTTTATGACATTTGGGTGGAAGGAGGGGGGGGGTAAACATCACTGGAGTTCACATAAACTTTGAAAGCAACTTTGGGAGCAGGATGAATTGTGATGTACGCGTAGCATAACTGTAAAAATGTAACGACTTATTGATTTAGCATGCGATAACGTTTATAGTCATAGATAGGCAACCCGACTCCAGCAGGCACGTTTTATAGTGGGGGGATAGATTGTATTTCTTAGATTGTAGCGTTTGGCTTTGTGCTGTTAATGTATTTTTTAACCCGTTGGTCCTTTGTGTTTTCCATCAGTGGAAGCCCTAGAGCTGTTATATAATATTCCTAGTGTGTATAACGTTACATACAGTTGCCATTTACAACAAAAAAATTATACAGTCTGAATATAAAACTATTCGCCCTACAAATGCCCTACTGTTCTTTTCACTTTGACACAAAATGTCCGCAAGGGAGGCAGGTGATCACCCTGGATTTTCGCAGTGCGCATGAACGGAACATTCCAGAGCGATGACATATTTTGACAACGCGCTCAGTTGATCGAAAACGCAGCCGATAAGCCCCTGTAACAAATGCCCCGTCTCCGCCTTCAGACTACGGAAACTATTTTTGGAACCTTAGAGGTCCTCCGTCACCATTTGTATGTCGAGTGTCGTAAGAGAAACGGATGTGTTCCCTCCGGACATTTTTTTTGTTCAACGATTTCTGATAGTTTTCGTCAGGACACACCCACGTTATATGACTTTGCCTAATTCTTACCAGTCAGTTCTTTAGTTCTGAGTAGGAGTAAGGCGTAGTTAACACTTGCCGCGGTTGCTCAGTTGTTGTTAAGATCACCCAGCAAAAAAAATTCTTCTGGACACATCCACGTTTTACAACTTTTATTCATTCTTACCGGTTAGTTCTTTAGTTTAGGACGTCCTGAGTTGGAGTAAGACGTGGTTAAGACTTGTCTCGTGGTTAAGACTTGCTCAGACTTGGTCGCCTGGAGTGTACTCATGACAAAGAGGCACCTCAACAATTTCTGATAGCTTGACTAGATCCTATTCAAGATTACTCAGCAGAAGGAAAAAAAACTTTTACAAGTTTACCTAACTCTTGCCAGTCAGTTCTTTAGGCGAGGCGTAGCGGAAAAAATGTTGTGTTTCCTGTTTCCCGACCCTAACCTTTTTGGGGGGTAAGCCCCAGCAATGGACATTCATGTCCCGGACATAAATATTTTGATCTGACACTTGAGTGATGAAACGTTGCACAATCAGTTTTCCAACATTGGCGTTAAAACTATTAAGTGTTCTCATGCAAGTTTTACTTTGTTAAACTGTATTGTATAAGTTAGATCACTATATAGAGATCTTCAAACTCTAAAATAAAAAGAATCAACCAAAGAAAAATATAATCCCTACTTACCAATTTTGTAGGACTGAAACAGGAAACACAGCGTTTTCTTTCCTAGGCTAATAGCCTAAGATGTCCAGGGCATGACACGGTTAACACTTGGCCGCAGTAGCTCTATGGTCGCCTGGAGTGTACTCATGACAAAGAGGCACCCCCGGTTACCACAAGGCAATCCGCAGGCAGGACGTACATGTAATGATTGTTTAAGCGGTCTCGTGTTGGGCGTACTCAAGCGGTGTATCGGCACTCAGAATTATACAGCTCACCACTACAGGAATGGCGCTAGCTCTGTACTAGTAACAGTTAGGTTGTAAGGGCAGGGACGTTAAGGTCGAAATCGAATACCGGGTCTCTGTAATTTTAACAATGCTAAGAATGACAGGGACGTAAAGTGTTAGAACAGGTTAAAAAAAACTATAACTCAGGTGGATTTTTTACGGACATGTTTAATGTGTATTACATTATTTGATTCAGCTGCAAGAATTTGATATCCGTGCTGTTTGAACTATGGCGACATTTTACTGCACTTAAGCTGGTTCATGCATATTGATAGGGTTTACTACAGTTTTCTTGGACCATTACGTAAAAACGTAATGACTTACAGTAGATTAGAAGCGTAATTATGAGTTGATATTTTAGTAGTTATCCTGTTTAGGTGTTTCATTTATTCGGCTTTATGTTGAAATTCTGTTGTCAACAGTACAGTACAGTACCAGTAAAGTACCGGAACCGTTGTAATATGCCCCCGTGTAAAGTTATAATGTGCTGCACAGTACCCATCCACTTTCTCTTAGTCTCTTAGTACACCACACCACACCACACCACAGTAGATAGCTGCCTGGTTTGCTCTTGCAATGTGCGACTTGTCTTGTCTTAAGACTACTGAAAGCTTGATCGTGAATCGACCAAAAAATCAGCGTCAATAGCGGTAATGTAATGAACGACTTTCAGCTTGACTCCCCGCGCCCGATTTCCGACCTACAGGATTCCATCGATCTTCTTGTCAATCCGGAAGGTGAGAGGTCGCCTGGCGCAGCCCCGATCAACAACGGGGAACCGCGCGCGCTCGTACCGCACAGTGCGTCCCGCACGGACCCCGCAACATGTGCATCGGAGATCCGACCCGTGTGGGGTCCAAGTCGTCCCGGGGTTATCGTAACGACAGCCTGCGTGTGGGGTGCGCCTAACAGCCGCGCGCACTCCCCCTGGGGAATCGTAACGCCCGTATACCAGATTCCCCCATCACTTCTCCCATTACTATACATTAACTCATTAGGCGAGCATTGTCACCACGGCTTCTCTTAACGGATGTATTCCACGTGAGTGCTTTTCCCAGTCAGCGCGATGGGAACTCCCCCGGCAGGTTTCACACCAAACAATACCCTGATAATTGCGATGGAAGCATGTGCAGGTGCTGATTGGTATGCATGTGTGCAGCAGTCCCCCCGACAGGTGATGTGAACAGATGTAGCCATGACCTGTATGTGACGGCAGTGGCGCTGGCCCGCCAGTGATGGACGATGCGGACGTGAGCGGGGTTTCCCACCCGCAATTACCGCGGGCGTACGGCAACGCCTGCCCGCTTTATTTCCAAGGCAGCGACGTATGTGCCCGTCACAGAAGATTTACGAACTTGGCATTTGGACAGCTAAACTAAAAGTCGCGAGATGTGAAGCGTTGTCGTCGGTTTTAAATGAGGTTGCGAAACGAAAGTGTTCGATGTCGTAACATTTTGTTCTGGAGGGGGCAAGCCTTCATCAATTATGGACGCGTAGCAGGACAACCGTACATCTCAAGTGACGTCTAATGGGCTCGTGTCAAATTGGTTTATTGTCCAATATGAGTCGAAGCTTGGAATCAGTTGGTCACACTTTCAATGTTTTAGACGGGCCCCAGGGAGTAATGTCATCTGAATATCAGACCATAAAAACGTAACTTTATTCGAAACAAACATTTACGCACACGACTGAAAATTTATATGCTCACTTTCCTAGGTACTAGCTAGTTGGGAGTTGATGTGGTCAAGTTTATAAGCAGCTATCAAAGGTACTTTCCATTGTAAACTTAATAATTGCGTAACTGTCGTTTATCTTTCGCACATGGCCACCATGTGATGTGACTCAAAGGTCACTTGAAGGTTACAGATTACATGAATAGGACTGGAGAAACATCTCTTCTCCCTAAGAATTCCAGAAACATCATGATGAAGACAAACCTGACTCACTAAAAGGACAAACTAACCAAACAGGAAAAGCAGGCAAAGGTCATGAAGGGTGATCGACTTGAAACATACCCCATGTCCGATTGGCCAAATTGCAGGTGGTACTTCTGATTTCTGATTGGCTGTTGAGATAATTGGATCAAATATCTTGGAACAGGTGTATCAGCTACGTAGGCACACGACAGGGAGCACACATTCCATAGCGGTGACGTATTGGTCCATGTGAGCTCCAGGCTTTGTGTGAGTGATCACCCGATCTTCAGGTTACCTCAGTTTAAGGACGGTTACTCGATGAAGTACACTCATGAGATTTGCCTCTGACAAGATCTTAGTCTGATAGGCAGGGTTCTCCATCATATATATCCAAACTAATAACGCACTGCTCTAAAGCATGTCCTTGCTTGCCTAACTTTTATCTAGCTTCTTCTTCTTGCTTTGGCTACGCTTGGGTAGTTCAGATGGCAGCTACGTCATACACATGTACCGAGATTACCGTTGTGACATCAGATAATAGAGAACAAATTCGGAGATGACAGCCCCTTTCAACATTGTATCTGAACTTCAATATAAGATTAAGTTTCTTTATTGCAGGATCACATCACATAATGGTTGATATGAACTCTTCTCTACGAAGTTATTTCGGTGTCACTGGCCAATCTTTGTTACACTATAGTCTGTGCAAGCGGTCAACCCGAAATTCCGTCATCCATCTTTTGACACTGATTTTGGGCTTTATTACTTTTTGACAGGGGCGTACTCTTGTTTCATACTTGTGGACGAACCAAAATCTACTTTCTCGGCGATGTAATCGACGGGGATTTGCAGGGTTAAGCCCCGAGTTCATCCAGTCCAACGGTTGATCTTCATTCTCCTAAGCCAGATCTACAGCTAAAGCTTTATGAGAATAAACACGCGACAATCGGCCAGCCCCTGCCATAGAACCATCCGTCACCGGTTGAAAGCAGCTAACCTAGATGGGCAAAAGTGCACAACTAAATGCCTGGCAAAAGAAATATGTCCTCCTAGAATGATCTTCTAAATATTTCATTTTAAAAGTCGATACGGAGTGGGAGTGAGTTTGTTTTTCAATTATGTGAGGGAGGAGTGGGTATGAAAACTTTAACACGGGGAGAGGGCGAGTGAAATGGAAGGGGAGGGGTGAAAAGTAGGATTCTTGGTCGCCCTCTTCTACTTTTCTCGAAAACACTTCGGTGAGGAGGTCGTTTTTTGCCCCCGTCGGGCGTGTCTGTGTCTTACAGACAACACTCCATCTTCCAGATAGCCAAAGTCTACTCACTCACTTTACTTTGGGCGAGCTCCCACTCGAACCAAACTTGAAAGCATCTTCCACTTCACTCTATCCTCATTTAGAGACTGGATTCCCTTTACTTCTGTCAGGCTGGTGTCTGATCTGAGCTTGTCCATGCATCAGGGTCTCTCACGACTTCTTTGGCCTTTTGTGGGTTCGCATTTAGGACAGACTTGGGTGCTATTATGTCAGGGTGCCTAATGCAGTGTGCAGCTATAGTGTTTTGATTGTCTCCGTAACTAGCTTGGGGTAAATCCTGATATAGCTGCTCGTCAGGGAATTCTTGCTCTCAGAAGATGTTGAGACACATACGGAGCATCCTTGTGTTGCAACCATGTATACGCTTCTCGAGGGATTAAATAAGGGTCCAAAGTTGTCGTTTTCAATGACGTCTGTCTCGTACCTGTCCTTCTTGAAACCACAAGACGAGTAATTTTGTCCCAACCTACTGCCCTCTACTTTTCATTGAACATCGTTGCGTTTTACTTGATTTATTTTTGGTCATGTTCAATCTGTAAACAACCAAGGTCACAGAAGCTTTTCCTTCCTTAGCACATCAAACTTTCTGCTGACGCCGGGTTTTGTACCTCAATCCGGTCTGATACCGCCTCCCAGCCTTTGCACGTCAATCAACTATGGAAAGTTTTGGAAAGTTACAACCTACAACCACTCACGACTTGGTGATGGTGGTCGCACAAACGATAGACTAGATAGCTCTATGCCTGAATGGTTTAGGGTTAGGATCAGGCACGCGGTTCTGAATAGTCCTAGCGTATCCAAGAACGTAGATTCGCCCCCCAGGTACGGTTCTGGATACGCATGGACTATCCAGAACCATGCTTGAGTATGCCTCTGGATAAAGCACGGTTCTGGGCACAGGATACAACAAGAATGAAGGTGATGGTCGAACATTATCCCGTCCTAAGTCTCTTCATTCTTCTTGTATCCAGAACCGAACTTTATCCAGAACCATAGTCGGGGACGGTTCTGGATATCCAGAACTGGGGCAAGCCTTATGTTCTCGGAAACGCGGAGACTCTCCAGAACCATGTCTGATCCTAACCCTGACTCATTCAGGCATGGAACTAGATAAACATGGTTCTGGATACGATACTCACCGTAGACAGGGGGGATCGGATGACCCCCCCCCCCCCACAAGGCTCAAAGGTCCACTTTTTGGTCCACTTTTTATCTAAAGGGCCAAGATTTTTCTTTAAAAGATGCCACTGTGCTTCACCGTGAAATATAGATTTGGAATCAGTACATACAGACATACACGGCTGTATTTGATGGCTGTTTAAAATCAAGCTGTCTTCTCAACAGTAATTGATGCCCTATCGCGCGCTATGTCCGGTGATCGTGCCTACTCCAGGCGCGCTGCAGCATGTGATCAGCCTCTGGTAGCGCCGAGTGTTTCCTGATCTCCGGTGGTTATCGCCTTCCGCCGGAGTGATAGATCGTCACGGATGATATGTCAGCAGGAATCCACGTGGCCAGTTTGAAGGGCATCTGTAACAAGTGTTGTCGTGCCACGGGGCTCTCGTTGAAGCTCTAAACTCTAGCCTCTAACAGGCTTCAGAAGACGGGCTAGAAAGCGGGAGCGGCAAACTGTGCTCCGTTGCGGGCCAACTCTCCTGGCTTGTTATCTGTCTCCTAACTTACTAAGCCGATTTCTTCTCTTCCCAACCTTTCGGTCTAACTTGCTCTCGATGCAAATATTCATTAAAAGTACATGTACATAGTATGCTTGGCGATTGCATTCTAGTCCAATGTAAGCTAGTGAACATACGCCAGATCATTTTCATTTTTGTACCGTTAGGGCTAATTCCAGGTGTACCGGGCAACTGCACAGAGCGTTCGATTTGTTTGTTTGTTTGTTTGTTTATTTATTTATTTATCAAGGGGTCTCCAATTAGTGGCAGTACAACCACTACTCTTCCTGGAGTCCTCTTACATAAAATATCTACGTTATAACAACTATTTGCATTCACTTCTAACTACTTTAAAAAAACATATAGTCTTACTAACATTTGTCAATAATAAATATATTCAATAATCAATTATAATAATAATAATGCAATTAGCGTCATTGAAGTAACTTTTGCACATATAACATCAATCAATAGCCTCATTTAACAATATTACATCATAAAATGTTGGCCTGAATTATCATTTGCTAGAGTTTCGGAGAGTAAAATTCACGTTTGACATCAATTATTCTGCGCAAACACTACCGAATGAGCCATGTCTTTAGCCGAAGTTGCGAATAAGTCATACATCATACAACACGTCCCGAAGTCTTCCATCTTTCCGCATGTGGTTCATGAACCTCACGTTTCTAAAGAGTTTTGTACGTTTGTCACGACGTCTGTGTGAAGGGTGTTGTCTGGGGCTCTGGGAAAGGTTTTACGTTAGCTGTAGCTATATATAGTCCCGCCGTACCCAAATGAGCTGCCACTTTCACTGTCTTACATGTCATTTATTGTCTTTCTTTGGTTTGATTTCTCCAAGGTTGCCGGCATCTCACAAGAGGGGATTTTTAAAAAAGTCTTTGATGCAGTTCGCCCACCCTGAAAGAGAGACACGTAGTCCATGTAATTATTTATGTGCTGCAGAGAACATTGACGTTGATAGATTTACCCTCAATGTTACTAACAATTATTCTTGTCAACAACTTAAGAATAACAGCCTGCTTGTGAACTCGTTGACAACTTAGTAGCACGAAGTGCATATTCATTTCGATCAAAAAAAGACGTGTATTTTTCCGGGTTAAAGGCGACTTCAAACATGCCACAGGAAGATATCTTAAACTCAATGAACAGATTTCATTATTGTTACTTATTTGTCACAAATTTCGCCATTTCTGAAACGTGTACCACATTGCATTTCGTGAATTGTAGCAAGACCTTAGTGACATTAGTGTAGCTGATTGAACATCTATTTCTCATAATTGCAAATTGTTCTCGAAAGGCGAATGTCCTTTTTTGGACAAAGAAATTGGGGCAATGGATTCACCTTCACCATGTAGGAATTAATGGTCACACTATACATAAATTCGGGCCAGTAATTGGATAGCAGTACTTGCATTGAAGGACAATTTTGCACCATTCAGACAATTAAGTTGTGAGCCCATTCCAGTCGTTCTTGACTTCTATAATATGAAGCCTTAGATTGGTAGGCAAATGTTTGATATCAAGTTAATAGATATGTATTAAGAATATACATATCACTGCCCAAGTTTATGTACGATGTACAACGTCCAATCAGCCGCCATATTGGTTTTCTAGTCTGCGCATGCCCACTGACGACCTGATACTCCGTAACATTGACAAAGCGTGTGTTGGTGCATTTGTACTCTAGTGGCGAGCCATGTAACTGCAGACTCGATTTAGAATTTCGAATACCCTCCGGTATCGTTGAAAGAAATACTAAGTAACTTAACTCAAGGTATTTTTCTGGAAATGAGAGTTTTCTATTCTTAGAAACGAGGTTTGAGAGGATTGATTCGTCACTTGATGGAAAGTTGATATCATGATGAAAACGCTGCGTGAACAGAATGCCGAGATTGTCAGGGAGGCACCTAAGTGACTGAAGAAGACAGTTCTTGTATATATCTTCCAGGCCAGACAGTCGTCTAGAAGATTTCTTATCTCTGCCCTATTTTAGAAAAGCACTATACGTACTCGTACCTCTGGCTAGAAATTGAATCAGTCTTCATCACCATATATCCATTAGAAAATTGGTAACAGAGACAGACTGTCTGACCTTAACCGTAGCCGCTTGCTACTTTGCCTTCTGCGATGCCTGTGCTGTAACCTCTGCTCCGGAGGCAAGTTAGCGCTCACGGGTTACGGGAGCATGTTAACTTCCCATTCATGCAAATGAGGACAATGCAAATTGCGATGTACATATAAAAACCCGCAGTAACTAGCGGGAAAATAAGGATTACTCAAGAGAATGCAGTAAAAGAAAAACTCGAGACACCAGGATTATAGGAGAAAATGGGAGAAAGCAATCCCGTAACTCGCTCACGGGAGTCTACATAACTACTGTACGGGTGACCCTCTCTCTCTGCCCCGCGGCCGGTCAGATAGTCTTCGATGCAAATTACTGCGGTAGACGACCTGTGTTGAGATGTGTCTCGACTATACATCTGCCGGAGGTATATTTTGCGGCCCCCGAGGCGTTCGGATCTAGCTATCTACTTAGATCACCTCTCTTTTATGATCTAATATCCATCAGTACGAGTATTATAACTGGATGTTATTAGCATGAAAGCTCATCTGTGTTGGTACATTCCATAATTAATGAAGTTAGTACATTTAGAGGTGAGCAACGGTCTGATACTGTGTTGAATGAAAGTCCTAACTCCATTATACCAGGATATAGTTCTGCCCTATACATGGCCTTTGGCCGGCAATTCCAATTTATCCGTGGTGGGGTACATACTTAAAAGAATATAATAACTATAGAACATATTCTATATGATATCTTCCATCCATGGCAACTCATTTTCCCGGAAGGCAAGGAAAGGCAAAAGAAATATTTCATCCTGCAAAATCATGTGGAAGCCTTAAAAGTTTCCTTAAGTACGTAAGTACCTATCCTCCCGCGAGACATAGACATACATGTATATATAATGGATTGTTCAGTATAACGACAAGCGCCTATTGCTGTTCACTTTTATTTCTGTCCAATGGTTCAACTGATTTCAACACATCACACTGAAACTGAAACTGATAGAATTCTAATACATTGTAAGAGGAGATAATCCATACAGTGTGCAAATAGGGAAATGCATTAACCCTAAACAGTACACCTGGGGTCCGCGCGGACCCCAGCACTATATATTCTGTAATATCTTTTTTGTTTCTAAAGATTTTTTTCTGAAATTTTTGGTAATTGTCACCCGCAAAGTTGTCTCTCAATACAGTGCAGAAAACTCCGTTTCTACCATTTTTAAAAAAAATTATATCTGATTTTCTTTTGGGGTCCGCGCGGACCCCAGCCGGCTTTCGATCGTAATGGATACACTAGCGTTCTTATACATTACCTTATTTCCGTTTTTATATGTTTTTATGCACTCATCGTATGTCTACCAAGTTTTCAGAGAATGGTGTAGTAATGGAATTAAATTTTAATAACTTTGGTGTAATTATGACGTCATATGACGTCAGAGCTAATAATATAGTCCGCCATATTGGATTTTGACCAATGACGTCATCAAATTAGCATATTCTATGCATATTTAATGATTTAACTTATATTTAATTATGTAAGATGTTATTAATGTTGTAAAAGAAGTGTAATTTAATATAAAACTCAGAAAAATTTTATGTTTCAACCAAAATTTCTTCTATTTTAAAAAAAACTGCCTGCTAGAAAACCGTTGCCATGGCAACACAAAAAACATCAACTTACTAGTATTAAACTAATATCAACTTTTTCCAGAGACA
>NW_017804243.1:938489-940798 GCF_001625305.1 Branchiostoma belcheri | reverse complement strand
AAGTTAGTACATTTAGAGGTGAGCAACGGTCTGATACTGTGTTGAATGAAAGTCCTAACTCCATTATACCAGGATATAGTTCTGCCCTATACATGGCCTTTGGCCGGCAATTCCAATTTATCCGTGGTGGGGTACATATTTAAAAGAATATAATAACTATAGAACATATTCTATATGATATCTTCCATCCAACTCATTTTCCCGGAAGGCAAGGAAAGGCAAAAGAAATATTTCATCCTGCAAAATCATGTGGAAGCCTTAAAAGTTTCCTTAAGTACGTAAGTACCTATCCTCCCGCGAGACATAGACATACATGTATATATAATGGATTGTTCAGTATAACGACAAGCGCCTATTGCTGTTCACTTTTATTTCTGTCCAATGGTTCAACTGATTTCAACACATCACACTGAAACTGAAACTGATAGAATTCCAATACATTGTAAGAGGAGATAATCCATACAGTGTGCAAATAGGGAAATGCATTAAATAGTGTTTAAATCTAGAGACTAATGCCACTGATATATATTCTGTGCGTAGTTTGCTGCATATATTAGTTTGCTGCATATATGTTGTAAGTAAGATGACTTTTACCATACATGTATTAAGCTTTGTTCGATCTTAGTTGCAGTAAACCATACGAAAGTCCCTGTACTTTTGTCAAGTCAATAAAGAAAGAAGAACTATATATATATATATACATTTGTCAGAGTAGAGACTACTGTACGATCTAGTAGAATTGGCGATATTACCGGTAGAGATCTAGATCCCGATGGAATCTATGTAAACAGATCTGTGATCGGAGTCTCTGCCGGTAGAGATTCCGATCGGAGTCTCTTCTGGTACAATCTGCAATTCATGTTCAGTATCACACACGTACAGCATTAAAAGATATTTCGATCGTCTACAATGTTAATTGTCCACTCCAGACGCGACGTGTTTTAATTTTTCCACTTTCTGTCGGCGCACAGATGGTACTGTAGCCACCCCCCCTCTAATTAATCCCATTCCCCCATCCCGTCTCCCTTCCCCCGGTCATTCGTGCTTCCACACCTAGCGGTGCGCACTACCCTATACCTTGTTGTGTTATCTGTGCATAGACAGAAAGTGGGGTTCTCTTCGGAACTTGTGAAGAAGAGAAGCAAATATTCAAACATCAACATTTTTCAATTTCTATCCATAGGGTCTTATTTTCAGTTTGGTTTGATTTGGAGAATTGGTTTATGTAAATCGCTAAACGTTCTTGCAAGTTACATACAAATGTCTTGAAAATGGTGATGATTTTAGTCAATTTCTTTTTCTCCCAATGGCACCGATTTGGTTGCACAGTCATGCAATCTGTATTGCTTCATCCCTTTAACTTCCACATAGATTAAGTTATGCGAACTTAAAAAAATGGAGTACATTAATTTGCCTCAAAGTTCAATGTTGTATTACATTATACTCGGTAAGTAAAGTAGATATCAGCATTACCCATTGTTAGACATGCTGGCACATTACCAATAAGTCGCATAACGTTAAGCTATCAAGATGTCGTCATAATTTGCACGCGGTATGACTGATAAGTTGGTTGGTTGGCGGTTGCTTGTTTGTTTGATTGTTTGGTTTGTTTGTTGTTTTGTTTGGTTGGTTGGTTAGCGGTTTGTTTGTTGGTTTGTTGGTTGGCGGTTTGTTTGTTTGTTTTGTTGGTTGGTTGGTTAGTTGGTTGGTTGGTTGGTTGGTTGGGTGGTTGAGTTGGATAGTTGGATGGGTTTGTATTTGTTTTGTTGGTTAGTCGGTTGGTTGTTGTCAACGATTTGCGCTAACGGAACGCTTTTCTCGTGTGAAATACGACTTTGGTTAGAAATATAATAACCGCCATCTAGATTTACCGTTTGATGTTAACTAAAACTGCCACGGCTGGCCGATGTAAAATAACCAGTACCCACTGTTAATACCCACCACCCATGGAACTGATATAAATAAGCACGTACAGCGCTGCACTTTGAATAACTACCACCTATAGAACAGGTATGAATAATCACCAAAAACGTCGCAATTTGTATAACACCAACACACGGGACCGTTCTGAATAATCACCACCTCGGGCAACCTTTACATGCACCCGCCTCGGAGGCTGGGTAAATAACCTTCCACAAGGAACTGTCAAAGGAAGAGGAGAAAATAGCTTTTTTCCTGGAGGTATTGAGGATGTCTCCTCCAGGCGCCTTATTGCTAACCAGTCGGTGTACCCGGCTAATTCTGCCCGCTGAAGATACGGGGACGCCCGCGGCGATTCTGGGAAGAGCGCATAAATATTTCATCGCCCG
>NW_017804243.1:917285-938469 GCF_001625305.1 Branchiostoma belcheri | reverse complement strand
GTTCTTATACATTACCTTATTTCCGTTTTTATATGTTTTTATGCACTCATCGTATGTCTACCAAGTTTTCTAGAGAATGGTGTAGTAATGGAATTAAATTTTAATAACTTTGGTGTAATTATGACGTCATATGACGTCAGAGCTAATAATATAGTCCGCCATATTGGATTTTGACCAATGACGTCATCAAATTAGCATATTCTATGCATATTTAATGATTTAACTTATATTTAATTATGTAAGATGTTATTAATGTTGTAAAAGAAGTGTAATTTAATATAAAACTCAGAAAAATTTTATGTTTCAACCAAAATTTCTTCTATTTTAAAAAAAACTGCCTGCTAGAAAACCGTTGCCATGGCAACACAAAAAAACATCAACTTACTAGTATTAAACTAATATCAACTTTTTTCCAGAGACATTTTAGGAAAGGTCTCCAAATTTGATACTTCTAGCGCAAGCCGTTTAGCCGCTATCTGAGATCAAAGTTGGGCCTCAAAAGCCCCTTCAGTCTGAAATGGGTTTAAAATTCAGGTATTTCTTCTTGTCTTCTTTCCTTCACCAAAAAATTGAAAAAGTTCAAAATGTATGATTTTTGTATGTAATGTGGACACAGAGGTTCCCACATCAGTTTGCAACACAATTGAGCTGGTAGCATGTTGATAATTTCTAAAAATTAGCAAAAAACTGCTCTGGGGTCCGCGCGGACCCCAGGTGTACAGATTAATCAGTCCGGGAAGGTGTACTGTTGAGGGTTAAATAGTGTTTAAATCTTAGAGACTAATGTCACTGACATATATTCTGTACGTAGTTTGCTGCATATATTAGTTTGCTGCATATATGTTGTAAGTAAGATGACGTTATCTATACATGTATTAAGCTTTGTTCGATCTTAGTTGCAGTAAACCATACGAAAGTCCCTGTACTTTTGTCAAGTCAATAAAGAAAGAAGAACTATATATACATATGCATTTGTCAGAGTAGAGACTACTGTACGATCTGGTAGAATTGGCGATCTTACCGGTAGAGATCCCGATGGAGTCTATGTCAACAAATCTGTGATCGGAGTCTCTGCCGGTAGAGATCCCGATCGGAGTCTCTTCTGGTACAATCTGCAATTCACGTTCAGTGTCACACACGTACAGCATTAAAAGATATTTCGATCGTCTACAATGTTAATTGTCCACTCCAGACGCGACGTGTTTTAATTGCAAATATTCAAACATTAACATTTTTCAATTTCTATCCGTAGGGTCTTATGTTCAGTTTGGTTTGATCGGAAGAATGGGTTCATGTAAATCGATAAACGTTCTTACATACAAATGTCTTGAAAATGGTCAATTTTGATGATTTTAGTAAATTTTGTTTTCTCTCAATGGCACCGATTTGGTTACACGGTTATGCAGTCTGAATTCCGTATTGCTTCATACCTTTAACTTTCACACAGATTAAGTTATGTGCACTTAAAAAATGGAGTACATTAATTTGCCTCAAAGTTCAATGTTGTATTACATTATACCCGGTAAGTAAAGTAGATATCAGTATTACCCATTGTTAGACATGCTGGCACGTTAGCAATAAGTCGCATAACGTTAAGCTATCGAGATGTCGTCATAATTTGCACGCGGTATGACTGATAAGTTGGTTGGTTGGCGGTTGCTTGTTTGTTTGATTGTTTGGTTTGTTTGTTGTTTTGTTTGGTTGGTTGGTTGGCGGTTTGTTTGTTGGTTTGTTGGTTGGCGGTTTGTTTGTTTGTTTTGTTGGTTGGTTGGTTGGTTGGTTGGTTGGGTGGTTGAGTTGGATAGTTGGATGGGTTTGTATTTGTTTTGTTGGTTAGTCGGTTGGTTGTTGTCAACGATTTGCGCTAACGGAACGCTTTTCTCTTGTGAAATACGACTTTGGTTAGAAATATAATAACCGCCATCTAGATTTACCGTTTGATGTTAACTAAAACTGCCACGGCTGGCCGATGTAAAATAACCAGTACCCACTGTAATACCCACCACCCATGGAACTGATATAAATAAGCACGTACAGCGCTGCACTTTGAATAACTACCACCTATAGAACAGGTATGAATAATCACCAAAAACGTCGCAATTTGTATAACACCAACACACGGGACCGTTCTGAATAATCACCACCTCGGGCAACCTTTACATGCACCCGCCTCGGAGGCTGGGTAAATAACCTTCCACAAGGAACTGTCAAAGGAAGAGGAGAAAATAGCTTTTTTCCTGGAGGTATTGAGGATGTCTCCTCCAGGCGCCTTATTGCTAACCAGTCGGTGTACCCGGCTAATTCTGCCCGCTGAAGATACGGGGACGCCCGCGGCGATTCTGGGAAGGAGCGCATGAATATTTCATCGCCCGGCACACACCTGTTTTAAGTCAAACGTGCGGAGTCGGAGGGTTGTTGAAGGTCTGTCAGCAGACCTGGGAGGGTTAATTATTTCCCCCGTCCCGCCAGCGCGTCGCCAGAGCGCCGACTATGAGATCACGCCACGCAAGAAGCTGGGAGAGTTTTTGGAAGGTGGGGAGGGGGGCGCTGGCATTTACACCGTGTAGTCCGCCATTAATCGTCTCCATCGGGATTCCGAAATCCGCTGGTGTTCATTAGTAGCCTGGGTGCCAGACTGTCGCCAGGGCCAATATACAGGCTAACTCTTCAGCTCTATGGCCAACATGTCCGCAAGGAAATTTTACTGTAGACACGCCTCAGTTATAATTCAATTCTTTATTTGCAAAACCATGCCCGAACGCTAATTGCTTTTACAGAGTCAAAGATGGCACAATACAATGATAAGAAACAGACAACTATTGTCTGAAATAAAACCTTATACTTCTACTACTACGCTTGCTATCAATATCAGGTTTGACTTCTTCTTTGAAGGCAGTGGATAATGAATTGGCCCACGTTCTGCATAATGCGTGGGTTTAGTGGTCTTAGTAGAAACGTAGTCTTTTAGTGATCATTTCATTTCTAAGTGATGAAAGGATGTAGAAATTGTGGCAACTGTGAAATAATCTGTTTCCGTCGGTCTCATAGTAAGGACACTGACTGTAACCCTTAGCAACGACTTCTCAAGGTCTAGCGAGAGGCTGGCCTGTGTACTGGCCCTGAGAACAGCCTGGCACCCAGGCTAGCTCATTAGGCTTGTTTTAAATGCATTGTGTCCCTGTTAGAGCTTACTGACCTAATGGGTGGAAGTTCAGCCCTGAGAACAGCCTGGAACCCAGGCTAGCTCATTAGGCTTGTTTTAAATGCATTGTGTCCCCGTTATTGTTAACGTTAGAGCTTACTGACCTAATGGGTGGAAGTTCGCAACCTAACCTTGCTCCAACATGCATGAGATTCAGCCCAAACAGATGCTGCAGTCCTATCCCGGCATCATCCAAGCAGATCCAAGGCCAACGTGCACGGCAATCCATACGCGATATATAATATGACATTTTAAGCAATACATTTGTTGTAGATATGTGCATAATACGTCACGAAGCAGGGTGATAATATCGGGAGGTATACCGGGGACGGTTTGTCAGGGGTGCCGGAGGATTTCAGGGCTTGGTGAGAGGCAATTCCCACGTAATTCCAGCCTAATGCTGTTTGCCGGCTAGAAAAAAAATCGATTTGTTAACGTTAAAAACACACGTACGGCAGAATGAAAATGTGTAAAATCCGGAACTGTTTGTATTGACAGTTTACTGTGTACGGTTTGATATCTGTGTCCAGGTTGTGGAATGATGACTGAACAATGAAAGAAGAAACTCCATATTTATGTCGATGGAATTACAGTTGTGGGAGCCTAAAAGTCTCTTGGTTGAACCATGTATAACCGTGTTTATAGTGTTGCAAACAATTCTCTTGGTAGTAAGTTAAAAAATACAACGTGAACGTAGGCGATGGAATTTTTTCTACTCATTGTTCAGTCATAATTCGACAATCTAGATTTATTTATTATTTTACCACAGAAATAAATGATAAAACCAATAGAATGAAATTACATAAGAGGATTTTCTGGGGGAAGGCAGAGACGAATTTGAGGCCTTCCCCACAACTTAACATAAACAAAGAAGCTGCAATTAACAAAAAATAAATTGAAGTAATAATACACAGTTGAATCTACAAAATAGTAACAAATGATAACAATTAAGTAAATATCTGATAACGTAGGGTTCTTGTAATCTTTACTAGTCAGTAGTACTGCGTGACAAAAGAAGTAGACAAAATTCTTGGAAAACACTCAGATGAGGAGACCGTCAGTTTGCCCTTGCCGGGGTGTGTCTGCGTCTCACAGACAACACTCCATCTTCCTCATGGAAACAGGTCGCTCCGGGGAGCCAAAGTCGTCGTTTCCAATAACGTCTGTCTCGCATCTGTCCTTCCTGCACCCACAAGATGAATAATTTGGTCCCAACCTCCTGCCCTCCCCACTCCCAGTCCATCCTTTTCCTCGCAGTCTCTAATGATTAACCGTCCCAAGGAAAAAAACTCAATTACCCCGACCGAGCGCCTGTGTACTTTGCATATGTCGATACTTGGCTTTCAACTCGTCTCAATGTTTCTACGATTAGTCTAAACTTTCCCCAGGCCGGGGCGAATGAGGCAGCGAAAATTGGATCGACTTCCAACAGTTGAGGACCTTTATCAGTTTAACTAGCGAGTGCAAGTCGCCAGTGTGGCTGTGGAGATACGAGTGCCGGCATCAGAGGTTGTTATCGGTAGAGTGGTGCTGCGGTCCTGGTTAAGCCGGGCTGTCTACACACACTCTGGGGGGAAATGGACGCATCTCAGCTGCTAGAAGCTTCGGCCGTCATAATCCCAGAAAATAAGAAAAGATCACCCCGTCTAAGTTATAAAGACGTAGCATTGGTGAGGGACACTGCATGAAATGTGATCTTAAAGCACCTTTCATCATTCGTTAAGGCTCTGTTTATGCTTCACTGTCCCTTATATATGGTCAGAAGAAATCGGAATTTTAAAGTTGCTTATATACTTAGCCATGCTACTAACTTAAAAAATTATCTGACAATTCCAAACTACATCTTTTACTCAGAGGTTCTCCGTTAATACATTATGATGACAATCTGTAAATTTTATTATCAACACAAACATATATTGAATGTACCAAGCGCCTCTAGCTCTATTATAGAAGCCAAGCAACACATTTATTTTCTTACTCATTATAGATATATCGTATTAAATTGGTACTCAATTACAACATTGGGTAATGGGAGGGGGTTGCACTGCACTGTACACACCTATGATTATTGTTTTGTGTGCAGCAAAATAAGTTGTAACTTATGTGTACGTCGCATTGTCATTGTCCTTTGTGTAATGCTAATGAAAAATTATACAAAAAGGCTCCGTTTCGTCACCTCAATGACAAAAACGGAACCTTAACGGATACTCTAAGGTATACTTAAAGATCATATGTGCAGGTGGGATAAAAAAAACAGTTCCTCTGCTCATCTGCTTGGAAGTCCCAATCTGGCGTCGTGTCGTCTGTTTCTGGTCGACGTAATTATAGCTATCAATAGTGTTCAACCAGAGATGACGTTACACTTGCAATATAACCTTTATCGCACGGTGACTAACCGTTCTTCTGGGAGTATCAGATAACACACGGGCTTGGCAAATCACCAAGCTCGGTCAGGGCTAGAAATAATTTGTTTCTGTATTGAAAATAACCTGCACCAGACAGACTTTTTTTTTACTTGAACCACTCATAATTTATCAGATAACACACGGGCTTGGCAAATCACCAAGCTCGGTCAGGGCTCGAAATAATTTTTTTGCATTGAAAATAACCTGCACCAGACAGACTTTTCTTACTTGAACCACTCAGAATTTATCAGATAACACACGGGCTTGGCAACACACCAAGCTCGGTCAGGGCTCGACAGGCTTTATTTCTGCATACCTGCAACATTGAAAATTATCTGACTTTTTACCTGAACCAGTCAGACTTTAGGAAGTCTGGATCATTCTAAAACTGGTCAGAAACCATTGCCAATACACCAAGCTCGGTCAGAATTTAGGAAGTATGGATCATACTATAAACTGTGATACTTTATACGTGGTAACAATCAAAGCGGCAAATAAAAATCCACATACAGTTACATTAGTGTGTAAACCCAGTACATGGACCGGTGCAGGTTAAGTACAGGTAGACATCAGAAATACCTGCACAACTGCACTAACCTACATTATGCAGGTGGTATTTCGAGCCCTGTCGATCGTGTATTAGCTGTACTTCTACAGACTTGCTTCAATTCTTTTCCAACAAATGGCATATAATATATACTTGGCAAGCAATATTTTTTGAAAGATGACGGGTCAATACTGCATCGACGTTTGCTTCTCACAAAACGGTTGGTTGAGAATACGATAGATCCAATACGATAAACTGGTCCTGTGCGATTATGAAGAGAAAAGTAGTTTTGGTCAGCACACATGGTACATAGGAGCGCTGGTAGTTTAATACAAATTCTTAGTAATATTAGGAAGGTACAAAAATACATTTCTGGTCATTTCTTTACAGAGTAGATTAAATCAACCCTACTCCATTGCAAATAAATGTCATTCAGGAAGTGGAGGTGCCAAAATATGAGTTTGTTAAACACATCTGTCAGTCATGTTTGTTTACATTCCGGTAGTTTGTGGTGGTACCAAAAACTGAGCGCGTCTGGTGTGGCTGCTTTGGCGCCATCCATAATTGTCAGAACGGTGAGATAATTGTTCACAAATATGTTGAAAAATGCAAGTGAATTGCAACCACACGAAGCTTTTTATTCATTTTTAGGTGCAATAATCTTACATAATACCCCTTTAAGGGCTACGACTTATACTGTTCCGTTCCATATGCACTGTAGGTTCTTTTGTTTGATTTACTAAGCAACTAGCTAGATTTGGTCTTTAGTTAGAGTACGCATTTTCCTTGGGGGAATTTTCCTTGAGGCAATCTTTGGATGCATAAAATAAATGTTATCTATCATAGGCACGCAGTAAAGTATCGTAAAGTAGCCGCGAAGAAGACCATAACACATCACTCCCTACAGTCCCCTTAAAATGGCAGAAAAGTCAAGCATGCAGCATATACACATATATATTGCATGAAATCCGCCATGGAATATGAACGTTTCGTTTTCGCACAAGCACCAGGGTGTATTTTCAAAGCCCTTTTATATCCATAACATTTTCTATCCGTTTAGATCAGTAAAAAAGAGAGTGGTTTGAAAATTGTGATCAAACGAGCTGAAAACCGATAAAAGACCCGAGGCGTCAGCCTCCTTGGAGCCTCTACCAACCGGAGCGGAAGATTATGGACTGCTCCATTTTGTAAAGGGTGCTTTACGACAATTTGACAGGTGTGGAACAGCGCGCATGTCAGTTCTGTTTCACGGCAACGACCTTGTAGTTGTGAGTGGGAGGGGGGCAGGTTCCGCGTTTCCTCTTTTGGGTTATTTCCTCTTTTGATTTATTTTGACAGGAATCTGGGTATACAAAATGTATTGATATTAAGAGGAAATATTTAATCTACCTTATTGTGGTGAATGTATGATGAATCGACAGTCATTTATTTTCTGTAGGCCATGTGATGCAGTAACGTTAACGTTTTAGAGCTGCTTTCAGATAATTTGTCTATTTTAACACAGTCATGGCTGATTTTTCGATACTATTTATGAAATGGGAGGTTATCTGTTTTAGTTTACCAAAACATAAGCTTGCATGACTACTTGGTACATCATTTTATCAGCTTTAAAGATATACATTCAAACATAAAATCACTATCATCTGTACAGATCTAGACAGATCTCGAGATGAATGTAGTAAGTGTACGCTACAGTGCCAAGGGCACAAAAAATGATACTAGTAGTTCTCTTGTTGTGAAAAGTTAGTAGTCGCATTGACAACCCTACATAACGTCGGACAGTCGTACAGACGCCTAGAAATACTTCCTCATCTTCCGTACTTACGCCTTTTCCATCAGGCACATCTAAGGCCGTTCTGATCTTGTCCACTCTCTGTTTGGTATTCAAATGTAGAATTGCTTCAAAGAAAGAAAAAACAGCTTGGCAATTGGTTCAACTTTCGATCTTATCTTACCATCTTAAGATCCTATCGCAAACGGTTGTTGCATAAGTCGACTTGGCGGCGAACTTTCTCGCTCCGAAGCCTGCCATCTTGTTATCTTAGCATCACACCCGCTGTAACAGCCATACTATGTTGACGTGCCGTTTAAAGAAAAGCATTCACCAGTGGAATTTTAACACAGCATGGCATTGACACTGAGCAACACTTAAGCAAAACGCCCCCATCCTCTCACACACTATTTCGTACTATCAGCGCTGATTTTAGACCTGTTTTGGACGTTTTATAGCGTTTTAAAACGTCTTGTCGGACTTTCTAGTTTGTCGGCTACCATTGCTGATACTTATCTTCAGGCTGGGATACCCAAAGAAAAGCCGACAAAATAGAAAGCCGGACAAGACGCATTAAAAAACTTTAAGAAAAGAAGTTCATAATTAACAGGCCTTACTTCTTCTTGGAGCACACTATAATCTATTGCTCAGTGTAACGGCGTTAGCATGTTTCTAATGCCAAGTTACCTATGATAGATGTTCATCAGAGTGAAATATGCAGGACGTTCGGCCCTGGCCTTGGGTGAACCTGTCCAAAAACGTCATTCCGATGATTTGCGATATTAGCCACACATTGATGGACCGTCATGATTTGTGATAACGACCACGCATAGCCATAGATAGACGGGGCATAATAGTTCTCAGTCAAAACGTATTCATAATGTTATTTGTTACACAGGTCTAATACGTTCTTCTGCATACCTTCACTGGTGCAGGTAACAATCAAAATTATCTGCAAATTAATGAAAGATATTACTTGTACCACTCTGCGGGGAAAGAAAATATTACAAAATGTGCGGATGAGTTTAAAACTGTTTCTAACCTATTTTTAATTCATTTAGCCAGGATGCTACCTGAAACGTGTGACCGTTTCAAAATCATATCCAGTTGCTTGAGTAGATTTTATTTTGTAGTATCGTGTTACCTGGATGTCTAACCTTCACCGAGGTATTTCAATTCAAAATTGTTTGGCATTATACAGGTGGTGAAAAATCCACAAAGATGTATACACTAAGTACATGGACAGGTCAGATATAAGAAGTAACATCACAATCTAATTTTATCTGCTAGTATTTCGAGCCCTGCTGTTTCATGTGTTTCAGCCTATTTTACATCGTCCTTTCCCACCTGACAAAGACGCTAGTAGAAGCACATATGTCATCTTGTAAATTTGAAGACCTGTGCTATTAACTACTTGTAATTTTCTGGGTAATAACTAAGCGGTCGAGAATTTTATGGCTCCGTCAATTTCATGGTTAACGTAATGGCCGCCCTATGGGCCTGACTATCATCGAGCTCTGTTCACTTTGCCGTAGTTAATTGTTTCTTGGCCCGAAAATCTGCAGAGAGGGTCACTATCGAACTCCTCGGTCCAAATTACCCGTTATTGAATACCCGGAAGGTAGGAATACGTTGCCATAATTGGACATTAGAGGTACAAGAGCAGCAGTCGATTGAAATTCCACCCTGGGACCTTCTGTAACACCTCCCAATTATTTCTGGGATTGATTCTAACGACTCCAGCCTTTTTACCAGTTTCTTGGGCCCCCATGACTGGAGACAGTGTAAGGGTTGAAGTGCTACTAGGAGTCGTGTTCTATCTTACTGTGTGTGGATTCAGATGGCACGGACAGAATATCTGCCAGCGATCTAGAGTTTGGTTATACTCAGTCTTATCGAAAACGTTCCAGGCCACGCATAAGTCATGTTGTTCTTTAAACTGTAGGTGGATAGAAGTCGTATATAAAGCCGTCATTGTTGGGGGAGGGGGGCGCGCATGAAGAGATCCAGAAATTGTATACTGTGACATAACTCCTTATTGCATGGTCAATATTGGAAATTTGTGACGTTGGTTTAAGGTAAACATCACCATGCATAGTTTATGTAAATGTGGAAGTCATTTGCGTATAATTTACAATAAGTCATTTTTAATCATTCTTTATTCATGCAACAAGCTCAAATCGGCATGCAAGCCCCTCTTCATTGAGGTCATGAGGGAAGAGATGAGGTTCAGGCAAAATATATCAATAAGATAAAGTTAACATGATCCTTGCATTGCATATTGGTGTCTGCGCTCGGAACCTATTAGATTGAACCAGAATCAATACGAGATAAAAGGCACCTGGGTGTATTTGACCTTCGCCAGAAAGTCATTCTTAGAAGTCAAGTCATTTAGGTAAGAAATGCAGATTTTGTTGATGGAAAAAATCGTTAGAATGTGACAAGAATGGCCTAAAATATGGTAAATATACACTGTATCTTTTTCAACAAAGCAAGGCCACATTATTCTACGGAAACTTAGCATATGTTTAGACTTCTATAGGCTTGGGCTCTGAATCGGAGGATCACAACTGGGTGCCTAACTCAGCAGAACGTCTCGAGTTTGGGCGCGAAATCGTATTTCCCTACCCTTTCGTTACACCGGAGTACCGGAATAAGGCGGTTGTCTGCTCTTTTTTTGTTGAAGGCGATCCTGCTAACGGATGGACATGCAGCATGGGGTGTAAATCTTCCTTCTTTCTTCTAGAGATATTATGTAGATTCTTTCTTGACTCGACAAAAGTACAGGGACTTTCGTATGGTGTACTACAACAAAGGCCATGTTGATTTGATTATATGGATGACATCCGCATGCGCATGAATTTTCGGCCGTTTTCGGTCAAAAAAAGTTTTCATCCATACTGTAAATCGCACAAAACAGTTGCAAAATGAGCAAATATATACCGTAAGTTGGACAAAAAACATTGAAAAACATTGTTCAACCTTCAAACTTTTTTTGGCCAAACTTTTTTTTAATTCGCACGCTCGCGTCAGTTTTGGGGTTAACAGATGATGTCATCCATATAACCAAATCAACATGGCCTAATATATAACAAAACTAGATACGTTTGCAAATGTGGATAAAGCCATCCAACAGAATATATGTATGTGGCAAACTACGTACAGAGTACATATCATTGGCAACATTAGATGTTTAACCATTCTCTAACATGTAGTCTCTAAGATTTTAACATGTATTTCTCTATTTGCACACTGTATGGATTATCTAATCTTAAAATGTATTTGGATGTATTTGTAGGATCTAATGTATTGGAATCAGTTGAACAATTGGACAGAAAAGTGAACAGCAATAGGCGCATATCATTGTTTACTGAACAATCCATTATAAAACGGGGCTCATTTTTAATCATTTGGACAAAATGGACAAAACCTGTCGTCATTATATAGGCATTTTCGTACATTGAACCATGTCTACATAAGAGGTGACAGTTTAATTCCGGATCAAGAATAGTCCTTCCGGAAAATTTTTCTTGTACTTTTTTTATGGTAGATGATGCTGAAAGTAGATTAAAGTCTGTAAATATGATGTAACAAAACGTAATAATAAATATGAAGGTGACAATTAAGAGTCTCTATGGGCATGGCCGTTTCTTCTGAATTCTGTTAACCTCAACCAGAATTTCGGTTACTTGGGAAGAGATTCTTCTTTTGTTGGAATATCCCAAGAATTCTGGCTGGGGTATTCTGGAGAAGATGACACTTAATTGTTCTCGGCATATCTTTTTACCTTCTGTTTGTAATACATCATATTTTCAGACTTAAAAATCATATCATCAATCTTCTGTAAAAACATTCAAGGTTTTCCGGGATTAGACTGTCACATTTTACATAGTTTTGATGTTCATTATATAACTCATTACCAGTATATAGTGCCCTGTGTGAGTCAGTCATGATTACCAGTTGTATTTCCGCATAGATATTTGGGAATGAAATACAATTAGATGTGACATGAAAATCTTCAAGTGCAACAAATAGACTTCTATCATAAAGAATGGTTTATTTTATTTAGTCCAGTATAAGAACTTCTCGTATAAAATGGCAATTGATTGTGGTGTTCCCCAGGGGTCCATTTTGGGCCCGCTGTTGTATCTTGTATTTTAGTGCGAACAACAATAAATGAATTTATAGATTGAATTCATAAAACACAGCCCAGTTGCTGCCCGAAGGCCGAATTGTCAGGCTAGTTTACATAGTCGTACAAGAACATTTTCATACTTCGAACAGATATATACAGTCATGGTCACTAACATTAAAAATATCAACTTATTTACCATAAACATTTGCCAATCAATACGTCTAAATTAAATAGGGGAACCTAAAGCGACACTAATAGTCACTAACATTACAAGGCATTATATAGCCTATCATCATCCGTATCCGTTATGTCCATATATCATAGGCATGGCGAGGGTCAGATTTTAGACGCACGCTTGTAGTCAGATTGTAGAAAAGATGCCTATATATACATGTTTATGTAGATAGACCTCGTGGAGTGTTGCATCCAGAACCGTGCTTCATCCAGAACCATGCTCGGGCACGATTCTGGATAGTCCACGCGTATCCAGAACAGTGCCTGGAGCAAACCCACGTTCGTGGATACTCGGAGACTATCCAGAACCGTGCCTGATCCTAACCCTATAACCCATTCAGGCATAAAACTAGACAGGCACGGTTCTGGACACACTAGTGCCTTTGTGGGTGATTGCCTTCCACATTCAAGCCTATCACTTGACTGTGAGTGCGCCTTGTTAAATAACAAAGTATAGTGTGTGTTGATGTGGGCAGATTTACATTAAATGCAGCGAACAGACTTTAAAATCCGCTACCCTCGCAAAGTCCAGCACTGCACGTATATGAGAAGCTTTATGAAATGTCTTCGGATTCCGAACCTATGATAATTTACGATGGAAGTGGTTTAAGATATGGCATAGACGTGTTTTAGCGCTATGTTGTAGCTTAGTAGGCCATATATAGTGAAATGACCTTTCTAACGACAACATAGACATTTTTCAAATGTGTTCTCCATATGATGCATTCTTAAAGCTATAAAGGGATCCAATGCAATATCAGGGCAGCAAAACTGGATTTTCAAAGTCAATTTTCTGGTCATTCTTTTGATGTTGTAAGTTATAATCAACCATATCCCATAGCATACTGATATCTGTGAGGCAACACTTCGATGTCGCTGACAGAAAACTGTTTCTTGTTTTATATTGTAGACTGGTTCTAGCTGTTTATGGGTGGTATCAAAAATAAAGATATCACTCACGTGGCTTGTTTTAGGGCTATTTCACACGCTTCAAGTCGTGTCATGAAATGATGACGAATATGTGATTAGAAACGGCAGTGAATATCAATATCAGACAGATTTCCTCATTCAGAATATTTTTTTTTGGTTTTGCAGTCCTGAAATTGACTTGGATGCCTTTAAACTAGGAGCGTTGCCAGCATAGTATATAGCCTAACACTAGTACTTCATCACTAGAGAGGACTCAATTCTACATGTAGGTCAACATCTCAATTTACGGCCAATTCCGGACCCAAGACATTTCCACTCTGCTCGAGAGCTCTTCTATCCTGTAATTACTTCGTGGCGTGGTCTTTTTTATCAGCTGAGCTAGATATAGAAGGTGGTAGCACGTTTGGCAGAACGTACTGCGCCTGGGCGAAATGCGGAACGTCATATTATGTGCATATACTACATAACGTATCTTTTAACGTCGTATTCGAGTAAGTGAATATGATATCTCGTCTGTACATATGGAAACTGTAACTGAAGCAACTGGATAGATTTTGAAAACGTTTCAAGTACGAGTATCCACTACTTTTCGTTAGTGACTAGCGGAATCTAGACTATAGTTGAACAGGTATTTCATCCAAAAACTAGTTTATTGTCATGTCTGTAGTTTTCAAAATGTTGTGTAGGAAAAGATATCGTATCAAGCATTGAGCTAACATCCACAGATTCGCCCAGGTGCAGTAGATGTCACCTTTTTATGGGTTCACCACACCACGAAGTGGTGGTGAACCCATATTGCTTTTTCTAATGTTTCTTCTCCTTCTCCTTCTCCTCCTGCCATTTTTTAAAATGGATTTCAGCTTCTTCATTTTAGGGCCCAAGGTCCTGAAATTTGGTATGGAGGTACAGTGGGCAAATACCCCTAGGCGTTTTTAAATTATTGTGATACAGGCTTTTAGAATGGTTTTATTTGAGTTTTTGGCTGTGTTATAGCAAATGTATTACTGTGTTAGTGTGCCTTGTTTACCACGTTTGGGCATGAGTCATCACAATGGAATGCAGGGCATCAACCAATAGGCATGTAGCTTTCCTCTATTCTTCTTGCTGATTGGCTGTTGGGATTTAACTTGATCAACACCTGCACAGAGCATTTCCACCTGCACAGAGCATTTCTTGCTGATTGGCTGTTGGGATTTAACTTGATTAACACCTGCACAGAGCATTTCCATACTGACAGTATGTCTGTATTCAAGTGTTTTGGTAGGTATTTCAAGCTTTCCTGCTCCAGCATTGGAATGCGGGGCATGGACGTTTTTTTTTTATTTTGAAAATCAACAGTTTGCATTATGCAATTAAAAATCCTAACCAATAAAGTAGGGAATAGCTATCCAACTGTTGTTTTAGTTGTATTTTACTTCATATTATAGTTATATCAATGTAAATCATTGTTTTCCCTTGTGTTTCTCATTCTTTCCCTGCCATGTCGTAAAATGTGGTGAACCCATCGCTGTATTTGCTCCAAAGCAAATATTGGCCTTTCTAGTTCCAATTGCCTTCTCTCACGGTAAATTAGATGCAATGTGCTATCATGAAAGTTCAGCTAGAGTTAAAACTAAATAGTGCGCTGTGCAAAATGAAGAGGAATGAATGAATGAATGAATGGTTTATTCAGACTGAGAAACTCTCTCACAGCCTATTTGCTGAATTGCAGGTTCCATTACAAATATTTAAAAGAAAGAATAACGCTCCAGCTAGCGCTCGGCGGGATGTTAGAGTGATAAATGATAGAAGCGGGGTGTATTTCGGTTCAAATGGTGCATGCTGCGCGGATGGGTGATGTAATGGAGATCGGGGAGTTGTCAGATCAAGAGGGATCAACTCGCCACATGCCGCCTAACGCTCGCCGAGACACTAAGAATAGATGCATGTCTGATCCGTCCTTTGGGGGGAGGGGGGTGGCAACTGAGTTCTTAATGTGTCTTTCTATAGTCCTTCACATTCTGTATTTCTGTATTTGTATAGCCGGTTTAACCGCCCCTCTGCGTAACACACCAACTTTGCAGGCACGCGGCGCGGCGGCAGCTGGTTATAGTACACCGAACGACCTGTCACACCCAACATTTGCACATCTTTCAACATTATTTAAAACTATCTAGTGACGATGCCCCTACTGTACCTGAGGTCATTGAGTTCCACTCTATAGTTCTAGGAAAAAGTTTTGGAACACCTCAATCCTTGGTTGATAACTCTGGTGCTTGAAGGCATGGCTATTTCTTGTTCTTTTTTTGACCTGGTGTTAGATACTTAGTCGTTGGAATGAGCTCGAGATGGCAGCAAAACGTTCTGATGGAATGAGATGGCAGCAAAACGTTCTGATGGAATGAGATGGCAGTTTTGAAAAACGTTTTGAAAGGAATCATTTTTTGTCTTTTGTGGTTCAAACAATAACTGCAGTCCCGACTCTGCCCGACCACAAGGGCATCCTGAAGGACATCTTAATCCGGCGCTCCTGTCTTGATTGACGACTCGGCGTTCACCCCGCGAGCTTGGCATTTCGGCTCGCACCTCGCCACACTCGGGTTCAATTACGTGATTAATTGACGTATGTCGATATTTATCAGGACTTTCGTACCTTATGATCTTCACGTTCGTTGATGAGATTAATTGCTGGCGTTGGTGTTGTTTATTGGTGAAGCAGAGGTCCTGTATCCAGGCGAAACGTGGTGACTTTTCTAATGGCCGATGGTGCGATGTGGCTTGGTTTGTTTTTAGATACCTTAAAAATATCACTATCTCCATATAGAATATCCGTGTATACGAATGGAGGTTTTGTTTTCGGTGTGTCTTGTGTTTCCGTAGCTATTTCCACCTGCTAGGCACCTTGTGTAAACTGGAAACTGGAAGTTAGGTCAAGGGTCCCAGAAATGGCACAGAAAAGGTTATCTCATTTCCTGTCTTCAATTTCTTTCTGTATGCGTGTCTTATGTGGAAAAATACGTCTACTAGACAGAATAAGCGAATTCACTATAATGAATAAAGCAAGAAATGGACAAAAATCTAAATATTTAACGGAGGTATGAGATCATCGATGTCTTGTTAGCTATGTAGAGACACTATCGTTTTCTATTGGGGATGTTTGAGAATGTTTACACCCTTAATTGTACCGTATTTTTTTTAATTTTTTGTCAGAAAGAACAAGGCACGGGACACTTTCACGACCCTTTTATTGGAAAATTGGGTCCGTATTTTTCCCGGTTTGTCTATAGCATCACGTTACGTCATATGTCACCGCTTTTTACGATACAGTTGACATTTTCCCGCAGACTAACCCGTGTTGATATCGCCTCCGTGCCGTGCCGATACAAATCCTCCCTCTGCACCGTGGATTAGCCTGGTATCCAGTCTACCGTGGTTGTGACAGGCCGTCTTCGGGGCTCTGATAGTTTTGCCCCGTTCAGCTCAACAGACCGCACGGTAGGAGTGTTACGCCTGTAGGAGCTTTGCACGCCAGAAGTTGATTTCAGCCAGTGGTGGGGCATGCAAAACCTACCGGGAAACCTAGCTGAGTCGGGCGGGGAATAGCTTCAGGAACCCCGAAGAGAACCCGCCCCAGCCGCGGTAGACTGGACACCAGGCTACACGTGGATCGCCGTTAATCTCTCCTCTCTTCCGATTGATCTATTGTCTTGACTTCCTCCGGCGTGGCGGCAGGAATAAAAATGCGGCATAAATATTTGATTTCTTATTAAAGAAAACGGATACGCCGAGCCATCCTTCGTTCCTTTATTAACGCCTTGCCGGGTACACGTTAGCGCCAACTGTTGTTGGCAGATTTACAAAACGATACCAGATCACGCATTGGAACAAATTATGGAGGAGTTGGCCCCCCCTTTATACCAATTTTGTGGTCGTGCAGGTACCGATGTGATGTGGGGTTTATGGCAAAGATTATCGCGACTCCTAATTCGCAAAGCTGTATTCGCCACTCAAACATCGATATAGTTCAAGGTCGGTCACTCACTAGCAAGACATAACTGTCCAAGGTCAAAGTGATTGTATAATACATTAGGTCACGTGCACATGGGCGTTGTCACACATAAAAACCAACATGGCGACTTCCGTTTTCTTTTTTTACGAGCAGTAAACTCGCACGAACGGTAATTGTTTGAGAGTGGGGCCCACTATAAGTGTCGCTGTATCTGCTCATTAAATAGCTCTAGCTGTGCGTGTGGCGTGATAAAAGCAGCATAATGTATGTCTTTATTAATAGGTTATATGCGTACAGTCGCTGCTGGAATAAAACGTGTGTGGGCAATCGTAGCGGTGCCGCTTCCCCATGTATTAGACCAGACGTTAATGACCTGTGTTGGGTAGTTTTACGCACAGAAGGTGTTATAGTCAACTCCACTGGCGGCGTTTTACAGTTTCGGGTTGCCGAATTTTATATCAGAGAAAATGTGATGAAGATTTGTTTCTGCGGTATCTAAGCTGATGCTGAAGTTGTTAGGTTAATTCCATAACTGTGAAATGATGAACTTTCTTCAAATTGTTTAGTATGTAGAGTGTGTTCGGATATAATGTTTTACCATAAATTTGGAACGTTAAGCCACTGTCATACATGGCCTCCCGAACACAAACACAGTCGGGAATAGGTCGGGCTTAAGGTTGGCTGTGGTTGGCTGGTGTTCGGCGAGGTCGGCTACTGTTCGACTGCGCCAGCCGAATGTTTCAAAATGTTAAAAACATGCTGGAATGGCCGGGAGGTTGGGTAACGGTTGTGGATCTGTTGGCTAGTAGTTGTGAGTAAGTAAATAGTTGGCAGTCAGATTTGACTCAAATTTGACTCAAACTCGATTCGTATTTAACTAAATTTGTTCAGACTGCTCCCAACCTCCTGCCAATGTTGGTTGGTTAGTGGTCGGGAGAAGGTTCTGAATGTGTGCCAAGGGCTTTAGTACAGAGCGATGTTAAAATGTGTACATGAGCATTACGACACAGTTAACGTTAGGTAACAAACGTGTGAAAATCGATTATTGTAATCTTGGTTGCTGGCCTCTCGTGCTGTAGTTTTATGTTCTTTTTTTTAAGCCTCTTGGCCTCGGAGACAAAATTAGGTTTGATTTTGGGCTTTCTTTACTGTGTGCCGTTAGCGTTACATTTGATTTTCTTTGGTGATGAGATTGCGTGTATATGATAGATCTTAAACTGTGCTACAAACACTCAGTAACGCATCGTGTGTGTTGCAATGTTTGCTACATGCCTGTCATAATGAATAAGAGCATCAATGCCCCGAAAAACTGATCCCAAAAATATCCGTTAGGCCATCCTGATTTGATTATATGAATGACGTCCTCTTGGCTCCTCAAAACCGATGCGATCGTGCGAATTAAGAAAGAAAATTAAGCTAGAAAAAATTGCCTTCATTATGAAATCTATGATATACCAAACGATGAACTTCTTGTACTTTTTACAATTTTGAATGAATAAATAAATAAAATAGATTAAAGTATGCGAAACAATCTTATATTTTTGTTCTTTCATAACCCTGCAGTTTTCTTGTAGGATGTACAGTATGGTGTCATGTTTTTTTAAACGGGCGAAAATTTACGTTATCCATATAATCAAGTTAGTGTGGCCATACCAGTTTAATAGACTAATGTTTAGTAGGACCGCATATGGCAGTCTCTGGCTAAGTGAAATGCGGCAGCAGCCTCCCCCACAGAACAGTTATTACTGTCAGACCGGATTGCGGGGCAGGGAACTGATACAACCGCAACAGGGCCGTACAGGAGCGCGGGAACTGCGAACATCGATCCGCGCGTTCATCCACCAGGCAGCGCGTAGCGGAGACTTTAAAGGCATCCAATGCAGTTTTTAGGACTTGGAAACCAGATTTTTCAAAGTCAATATTTTAGTCACTTATCTACATACTGAGTTGAAACCACACTATCCCAATGTATATCGACATTAGTGGAGCATAAATACCCGAACTCTGACGAAAAACGGTTACTGGAAGGGCTTTTGGTTGATTTTAGGGTACCATTCATAAAATAAAGGACTCATCTTAGGGCTTGTTTCTGCAGTTTTAAATGCCCAAAGTATGAGATGCTGACTCAAATGTGCTAATGCCTGTTTGAATATCATGAAGATTGCCTTATGAGGAATATTACCAGTTTTGCCGCCCTGAAATCGCATTGGATCATGCCTTTAAAAAAGGGATTTCTGGGTGCCTAGTCATGGCCAGGCTTACTCGGTGCATTATTTCATGGCAGTTGGTGTGTTAGAATATTAAGCATTATGGCTGACCAATGTTCTAGGCAGCCTGAATTTTTTTCGTCATTTCAGTTTTGTCAATTTTGTCTGACATGTTGAGCACCGAAGACGCGACAATCCTAGGAGGGTCCTGGGAAATTTTTGCTCCTCTGGGAAAAATTTGAAATTTTGACCCTCTAAATTTTGCCGGTAGACTTAGCTTAGTGTAAATCCCTTTTTCACGAAAAGTTTCGGCTTGATTTTTAGGGAAGGTGTGGGTCGTTATAGTGTCAAGATCGAATGTAACACACGATGTTGTATACAAAAATGGGTACAGAAACAATACGTTTAGCACAAACAAAAGAATTTATTACGAATCTACCTGCTGCTAGAAATATACTCATACAACATATCCAGTTTCGCTATGTTTGCGTACTCCTTGAAAAGATGCAACATCATAGTCATATTTAACCACCTGTCAAAACAGAACGGTGCCCTGAAGAAAATGTTCTGATTCATTGAACATGACGAAAATGGTAAAGGTACTGGTAAAAGAAATTGGTAAACGAAGAAATATTGGTAAAACTTTCTACTGTGTCAGAAAACCCGATTAACCCCATGGGTTTCCTCCCAGTATTGTGATTTATTGAATCTCCTTTTGTTAATTCGCGCACAAAACGCTGGCTAATCAACGTCTGTTGTTTTCCTTGTATTCATATCAACCATCACTCTGATTACATTAGGTATTAGACAGTAATACTGTGAAATCCAGTTTAATTAGATGTTAGCATGAAGCTTCATTAGAGTTACAAAAGACGCGAAAACATTGGAGTGGGGGGGGGGTCGCCAACTTTCGGTGCACTCAAGTAGATCTTTATATTTTTGCAAAATCATGCCCGAGGGCTAATTGCTTGTACAGTGTTAAAGAAAGCAATAGAAGACATGCAACCACTGTCTGATCAACTTGTACTACTAATAAATGGCAATCACTCGTGATCTTTATTTGCAATCGGATACAGATTCATGTACAGATACATAGTCATGCACAGATACAGATTCATGTACAGATATACAGATACAGACTTTCCGAGTAGGATGACCGTGTCAGTTCCAACACCTGAGTGAGGGTTACAGTTGACACGGTGGCCTTCGCGTGGATTTGTTTGAGGTGGATAACAGGTTTCGAATCTGAGACCCACTACTAGTATAATATACTACGTTTGTTATTATAGGGTCTGACACAATCACAAAAATCCCAACACGTTCGGCGCAACAAAACTACTTCACAACACGGCGAGCTTTTTAAAGTTCGATTCCCACCTAGGATTCGATTAGAATTCCTCGTGTTTATCCCCTTAAGCTAGAGGGGCAAGTCCCTGAACTTCTAGGGAGTGCAATTAGTCATAAAAACGCATTCTTAGCTTCGGGGGGAAGACAACGACTATTGGGACACATTTTTTTCCTGCTCCCTGTTAGTCAATGTTGATGGTGGCTAACAGTGACCCTGCAGTAGTAAACGTGCCAGCCAGCGGTCTGCCTGAGTTAGAGATTCCCCGATAGATCCTCCCAGACACCGCCTGTTTGCCCACGGACGGTCGGGGGAAATGTACGTGATCTAGAACCTGTGTTCGCCAGGCTTTACGGGCCCCGAGGCCCTGCGAGCGCAGAGCCGTGTGATGAAGAGGCGCCAGTGGATCGTCCTCTGACG
>NW_017804243.1:915782-917265 GCF_001625305.1 Branchiostoma belcheri | reverse complement strand
CCTCTGACGTGCCATCCCGGGGAAAGACTTTCACGCGAGCTGATTGATGGAAGGATCTGGAGGGAGGCAGGAGGTGAAACATATAAAGTGCAATCGTCTCGAGTCGTCTTTATTTCATCGCCATTAGTAGTCCGCCCGGCAGAGCCGCCATATATAGCGGAGTGATACGTTATCTCGGACGGACACTACGGCATCAGATGGGCAGACTCCGCCCTCTTGCGTCATTTGAAACGTAACTCTCCGCGTACAAAATTAGAACCCCCCAAAGTCAAGTCAAGTCTAGGCTTTTATTACATATGTCCTCAGTGTCACGGGCACACGCAGTGTCAAAGGTTCCTGATACATCCTAATAAAAGTCGTTTTTGTAGAGAGTTCCCCTGGGTTCTTTGAGACTACGGGGTCAGGATTTACCACTCTAAGTCATTGCAGAGATCGAAAACTCCCTGTTGTTATCAAGACCCGAATGACGTCCGCTAAAACAGTGGAAAGCTCCGGTCCGCTGCTGACAGAGATAAGGGTTAGCACGCATCAGACGTCGTCTGAATACTAAGAACGTTCAAGAAAGGTCTGGCTGTCCAAGATGTTTAGAATAACGTTTGCTTTTTGTAGATACAGGAGGAATGGCGTAGCTTATGGGCCGTAGAAGACTGTCTGGTGTTGTAGAACGATATCTGAGTCCTTAAAATAATCCAAGAGCTCTTCGTACAGGCCAATGTGTATCCATCCACTTTGCAACACCATTCATGTAATAAGCCATGTCATTGTTAAAGCACTATTTATAGTCACTTGCTCAATGCAGAAAAGTCACAAAGCAGCTCGAGTGAAAGCTAAGGAACTAATGTCTTACGCAGGAGTGATTTGCATGAGCCACCTTACAGATGTTGTCTTAGATATTGGAAACATAACGGTAGTAAACTCCATAGGGCGCCTTTAGTTTACTTGATCCAGTGGTATGTATTTTTGATGCTGTCCTCGCTCCCAAGATAAGGACGTCTACAGTCTTGCCCTTGTTGTTGAAGCTTACGGTGTGTGAGGACCTCTCGCGGGTAGCTCTTGAAGTGCAGAAATGTACCGCTGAAAAATGTACATTCATTTATATACGTACAATTTTGTGCAAAGATACAGAACCCACACTGCGTTCAAGCATTGTAGAAACTCTGTGATCATTTGTGGTCAATTTCAAAATCATGACATTTTTTTATCATCCACCTTTCTCTCTCTCTTTTTGCTTCTCTCTCTCTCTCTTTGGACACTTGCCTCATCATTAGGGCGTCAACATAGTACATGACTCTTGGCATTTTCGTCTTGACAACTCCATTTTAAAAAACGACAGGACGGCCTATACACCACAGAATACCATATGGTACAAAACGTTATTTCCAGCATTGTGCATTATTGAGAGGTTCTGTCACGCCGCTGAACACAACTCGGTGCCAAAAGGTGACTCCGGCCGCATTCAGCCAAAAATAGGACACGTTTCCCC
>NW_017804243.1:864450-915762 GCF_001625305.1 Branchiostoma belcheri | reverse complement strand
AGAGACATCGATTTCCTTTTGGCGCGTTCTGTTTGAGCGGGAAAGAGGGCACGACTTCTAACGGCTCTAACTCAGCTTTGCACCGCCGTCTCATATTCAAAATGTATGCCGATTTGCCGATATCAGACGTACAGAAAAGATAGTGCCACCATACTGAGCCGTTAGAGTAATATGTATGTAGATTTTGTTAGGATGTATATTTGTCGATCTTAATCTTGATCCTTACTTGTTTCCTGTTAGGTCGTCTTCCTTAATACAGGTATTGGGGCAACAATTAAGGGCAATGAGGGGCAGCACCTGACCGTTAATTAACGGATTCCACGCTTGAATCCGACCGGGTAATTGCGTCCTTATTTGTGGGATGTTTTCGCCCGTATAGCATTTAACGGTGATCGAGGCTTCCCTGGAGGTAGATTCTATTTGGCAACATACTGGTGGACAAAAATGCGGTCTGCTCAAATTTCAAAAGTTGCCTTTGTTTATCTTAAAGGCGTCTCATGCAATTTCAGGGCAGTGAAACTGGATTTGATTTTTAAAGTCAGTTTTCTGGTCATTCTTGCTTCGTAGTAAGGCCATGTTGATTTGATTATATGGATGACATCCTCCGGGAGCCCGAAAACTGATGCGCGCGTGCGAATAAAAAAAAACGTTTTGCAAAAAAAAAGTTCTTTTCATTATGAAATCTGCGTGGTCATGAGGGTTGAGCAAATGGCACAGAATATGGTTTGGCGAATAATCTTGTCTTCAAGTTCATTTCTTTACATTTTCGTCTTTTTCGTTCGAGTTAGGCATTCTACGACATTGGTATAGTTTTTATTAATTTTTTTGTAACTTATGGTATATATTTGCTCATTTTGCAACTGTTTTGTACGATTTACAGTATGGTTGAAAACTTTTTTTTTTTGGAAACGGCCGAAAATTCATGCGCGCGCGGATGTCATCCATATAATCAAATCAACATGGCCTAAGTTGAATCAATCCTATCCCACAGCATACTGATATCTGGAAAACGGTTGCTTGTTTCGTATCGTAGGCTGGTTATAGCTATTTGTAGGTGGTACCCAAAGTAAATAATAGCTTGTTTTTTTTGTTATGTCAAACGCTGGAAGTATGATATGATGAAAAAATATGCTACTAAATGGCAGTAAATGTCAATATTAGACAGATTTCCTCATCCTAAATACTTGTTTTACATCTCTTAAAGATTGCAATGGATGTCTTTTAACTATACCATTTGAGGGGTCTGAGTTTGAATTTCTATTTTGATTCGCATTTGTCATCGAATTTGAGCACAGAAAACGACATGAAAATCACAACTGCAAAAAAATCGGAAGAATCTTTGTCCATGGTACTGAAATGGCGGGTGTTAGTGTACGTCCAGTTCCATCTGTACAAGTTCTGTTTCTGGAACACTCTACAGACCGGTGTGCATCTAGCTCTTGTATTTTTGCCATTACCTTTGAAATAAGACGAAATAGTTAGACGGAAGGGTTAACTGTATCGTCATATTCCAAAGAGGCATTACCTTCCTTAGTCCATTGGAATTCCGCCTCTTTCTATGATAAAGGACAAGAGCCACCATGCGAAGTCATGACATACTGCAGGCTGGAGTCAGTTTGCCGTACTAACCGTTAACTGTTGCCAGTTTGGGCCGGTCAACTACTCCTCCCTCCATCTGATGACAATTACGTCTGTTCCACCAGTGCCTGGTAACGGTCATGCTGCGCCACCTATCGGTTTATTGACGTAAGGCACTGTGAGACCACTAGACTTGTGTTTTACATTTCATTTGGCGATTACATGCTCTGCAGTTTAATCGTGCATCGCTAGGCTCCCTTTTCATCACATGACTACGAGTCTACGACTATTTCGCAAGAAAAGTTAGGACTGATTTTTTTCTAGAATTCTACATAACTATTTTAAATACCATCGATTCAGTCACATCCAGCGTGTTCTTAATTGCTCTGCGTAGAGATTTCTGTCCCAACTAATTAAGTAACCAATCGACTAATGAAATCAACGCACAGATTCGTTGATTGATCGATGTGATACTAACTGCACTGCAGGTCATTAAGTAGACTTGTCTGTCACGAGGTGCAGCCCTAATAGATACGTGAGACAGATAAGAGAACCAGAAGCAAAATCTGCCGCCCTGTATACATCTCCAAACTGTGACCATTTCATTAACAAAGGGGAATTCACAAAACAAAAAAAAACAACAACAAACAAACACTATTTTATATATGTGCTGCATTTGATGATAATGGTAACAAGCTTCCTTTCAGCATTCAAATAACAAAGAACAATCTACCAAAGTTTTCAACAATCGACCAATTAATGTAGCTTTTTTCCAACTAATGTAAATATATAATTCTTTATTTGCAAAATCTTGACGGTTGGCGAATTGCATGTACAATGACAAAGAAAATAAAGTAGTGTCCGATCAACTTATACGTCTACGTTAAACGTTGCTATTATGGGGTTTGCCGTCTTCTTTAGAGGCAGTTGATAATGAATAGTCCCACGGTCTGTAGTAAGTTTTGTGATCTTAGTAGAAACGTAGTCTTTTAGTGAACTAAACGGTAAAAGAATAGGGAAAATGTGGCAACTAATTTGTTCATATATATTTCTAGATTTTCTCGGTTTTTACTCATCACTCAATTTTTCCTGTACCATCTATACACTGACTACACACTGGAACAACTTTTCTCCATAACGTCTGGCACTCATACGGTTTAATATTGATGTATGCATAGAGTCACCGTCCGCAATAACACGTAAAGTTTAAGTCTGCGCCGTTAATATACATTTTTAATAACCATTCCGTAAATGAGATCAATTTGTTCCCGTGGAGTTATGTATGTTCACAGGTTAGGTTTTGACACTGTAGGTAACGTAAACACCCCGGGGGTTGGACGTCCCGTGGTTTTCGGTGATTTCTTTTGCCGGCACATAAGATCCGTTTCATTTCAATTCAATTTATCGTAAAATTGAACTGGTAGAAGTACAAGATATATGTCTGACTTGTGTTAATATTTACAAAGATTGATTATGTAAACTGTCTGTGCTGAACGGTTTTGTACCGAAGAAAATGGTATGCTCATGGTAAGGATGCAGGGTGTAGATGGTTGGTTACTTTATAGTTGCTTTGTTCTGCTGTTTTTAGCTTGTTGCCGCTGTCTTTGTAAGTTTTTGGTGTCAGTCGAGGTATTGAAGTTCTTGAGTGACAACCAGGTGAGAATGAACAACCATAGGGACACATATCTTTCAACTAAGCAGCTCAACTACGGGCTAAGCAAAAGCAAAGGTCTCCACCAGGCAGATATTTGACCAATAGAATAGTTTTTTGTAGAGGAGTTTGCACTGCAAAGTCAAGTCATGGAGTCTGATAAAGACTTGTGACATGGTATACGTGATATAAGCTTTAGTACCGCACCGATCTAGTTCGTATACGACTCGAAGAAATATATTTCTCGACCGTATCCTCACCCTTGGTTACTCCTAGTGCAACGAGAACTGCTATTTTGTCAACTTGTTCTTATTATTTTTTTCTATGTTCCTTATTGACTCCTAGTTGTATTTATCAGTTTTGTTGTTACGCATCTTTTCTTTTGTTACTTTGAAAATCAATAAAAAGGAAGAACTTTTTAAAAACTGTCAACTTGGTTTTACCACGCAGCTTTTCTCAGAAACCGCATCAAAACTGCCTTTTCTTCTTCTACGTGATTCTGTCACAGCCCATGCCATTCTCAGAAACATTAAAAAAAACGTTCGCACAATCATTATTATGATTTATGTGAGAATTTCTAGACCGGGAAGCAGTGGTCTTCCGCCCCCGCGCGCTACCACTCAGAGGGTACCTCAGGCCTAGGAAAAAATGTCGTGTTTCTTGTTTCAGTCCTGAAAAAAATAGGGTCGGTAGGTAGGGATTTCCTTTATTTTTATTCTTTTTTTATTAGACTTTGGCAATCCAACTTGTGATCCAATTTATACAATACATTGTAGCAAAGTAAAACTTGCGTGAGGACACTTATAGTTTTAATGTCAATGTTGGAACACCGATTGTACAACGTCTCACTCAGGTGTCAGATTATGGGGCTAGAAAAGGTCGATCAGCGTGAAGTGGGGATCACCCAGTAGGGTGACGGTCAGGGCGTGGCGCCCCTGCCCATTGAGTAGCCAAAGTCAGTCACCAGCCAGCCACAATGTCCTGCACCGTATTCTAGGATGATCCTCTGACCCCGTGCCTGAGCCCTCAACTTAATGAGGTTTGGCACTAGGACGAAGAAGAAGAAGAAGTGTCCCTTGCAGGGGTCCAAAAAAGGCTAAGCTCGACCGTTTTTTTCTAGGGTCGGCTGGGAAACAGGAAACACAGTAATTTTTTGCTAGGCCTCACCGGGCCCGCGTAGATGGTGAAAGATCGCTTCCTGATCGCTGGGAAGTTGATCCCAAGATGGGGGCATTAAACATCGGGTCTTTCGGATAAATGATTAGGACGTGGTTGGTGACCTCCCCCCTCCCGGGCTCGGTGATCTCACACAGGGGGGTATGGTCAATCCTATGATGAATAGCTCACTAGCAACCATCCATTTTTTGTTAGGTCCTCGACTTATACAAGCCCAGAAAAGAACAAGAAACAGTCATGGCTTCAAATATTTTCAATCAAGAATTGAGATGTTCAAAAACTCGTATTTTCCAAGACCTATCGTAGAGTGGAACTCGTTGCCACGAGAAGCACAGTTGGGGCATCATCACTAGAAAGGTTTAAACAACTTCTGCAATTAAATGTGCAGAGGTTAGGCGCCGCGTGCCTGCGAAGCTGGCGTGTTACTAGAGTACGCCCAAGGGAGATTATACAGGGTATACAGATAGTTGTGTCGTGGCAACGAAATCCTAGTCCCCGGCTAGTACCATGGTGACAGACGTCTGGTCCAGGTCATTGACTTTACTTGTGTCGAGAAGACGAAAATGAGCAAAAACGATACTAGTATGTTTTCCTTTTGCGAAGGTAGACATAATAAAAAAAATTAATGATAAACTTATTATAGAAGATAATACGGCAAACTAATGAAATACATAGCACAAGAAAAATAAAATGATGTTTTTATTCAGTTATTCTATCCGAGTACCGACCAAACTGTGAGATGAGAACTTTTGTGAGCGGTAACCCCTCGCGGGTCCGCGGATGGTGACATTATTCATGAACGGTGACTGCTCACCGTCACCCCGCTACCGAGACAGCCGACCTGACGAAGACGGATTACCGCTACGCTGAGCTCGCCTGTCGCTAAACCCTTCTTCGGGATGATCCTGAACGGGATAAGGACAGCCCCGGACGGTCCCCTGAGAACCCACGGTAACGGTCTTAGCCAGGGTCTGACGACTTACGCCCGCGGTATCTCAATAAGTAGGATGAATTGAGGGAGTTTAGGGCCAAAGGTTGAGCTGCAAGAGGTGAGCTTGATCGATTTCGGGAAGGCCTTTGAATCTGTGCAGTGTGCAAAATGACCCAGATCTTCTGAAGGGGGCTCGGCATGCTTGGTGGAGCCGATCAGCGACAGCTAAAAATGGGATGGAGAAGTTGAAAGATCTCAACAGTTCTCTTGCGTATGTAACGGCGCGCTCATCCCTGCATGCACTTTTTTTCGTGCCCATGCGGATCACACACACACACACACAGTTGCATTGGCAAAAGCTGGAATTGCTTTGTGCAGTATTTGCATAGCACAAGGAGGGTAGATAGTCTCCCGCAGACTCCTTTGCAGGCTGAATAAATCGTAGAAATCGGCATTAATAAAATCAATCAATGTAGCTGGCCAAGGGGAGTTAGACGGCCATAGAGGGTCCAATTTGCCTGCACGATTTTTGGACCCTGTATGGCCGGCCAACTCCTTTGGCCAATTATATAATAACCTTTATTGTACATTCATGCCCTATCGGGCTAAGTACAGGTCAACAGATGAAATAGGTAATATACATGTTTGTAGTACAAACAGCTCTAAAACTATTATATCCTCTTTTTAGGCCGATTTCTACTATTTATTTGTTCAGGTAGCAAAGGAGTCTGTTTGAGACTAGGGTAGATACAGAAAACGGAAAAACTCATGGCAAAACTCCGAGCCTCTAGTCATTTTAAGGTGGACTGGTGGAGTTGGGCAAAAATAGGGTCCGACTACCCATGCAGGGGACATCGTTAGGGGTGTAATTTCCTTCTATAGCAAATGAACTCTACGGTGGCTATAAACTGGCCAATTCCTCCTTATTTGTATGAATTTCACTGTTTCTGAACTCGCGTTGGTAGCCTAGGGAAGACTAAAGAAAGTCCCCTGTGATCTACAAAACAGAAACGACACAGCAGACTTTTTCTCATACTGTAGCACCCTTCTACCACCTTGTCTGTCTCAAGTCTGTCGACAGGGCTGTCCAACATTTCCCACTGTTCCACAGGAAATCTGTTTTCTAGATAGTTTTATTCTATGCAGAATACAATGGGCGCTGTCGATTGGCACAGTTCTTAAATGTGTGTCTGTCCATGGCTTGACATATAATGTCATGGAATAGTTTGTGTGGTGGGATGTTTAAGCCATGTGCAGAGGAATGACACTCTCTTCGGGATCATTTGAGCTGAAGTCTAGACTGTTGGCAGGGCCAGTACAGACTAGCTCGGGGGTCAACCTGTCCCCAAGGAAATTTTTCCATAGACTGCCTTTAGTTAGACTCCGAGCCAGGTGTTTTTGAACCCGCGTTATTCGGGACTAGTGGCTTCCCCCGGCCGAAGGGAGTATAGAGTCACACCGGCGTCTGGAATCCAGGCTAGTTGAAGTCTGCATATCATCAGCTTATTTGTCTGAAAGCCGTTTAGCTCTGGGAGGACCTCCTGGTTCCGGGATTGACAGATGACTCGGAGTCCGCAGCCCCTGTGAGTGTCAGGCCTGGACGGTAGCCAAATGGCTGAAAGGCCGCTACTATACACGGGCTACTGCCGGGTGGGGTGAACACAGCGTTCTGCATGGTCGATGTAAATGACCTATCAGTAGCTGTAGGGGGAATTTTCGTGTGAAGTTCAAAAGGTGGGTTACTCACAGGTCATGGCCAAGGACGTCCGCAAGTGAAGAAGTCCCAAACAAGCTATTCGTTCTTACACCACATGCCCATGGAGTTGGTTTTTTTTCGATGTAAGGCCAAAAGACCACTACTGGGCACTGAACTATAAGTTAGTGGGAGGTATAGGTGACTATGCTAGGAGGTAGCAGTGAACGTTGGTTTTGACGGCTTGTGGGTTGTGTCCGTAATTTTGAAGGCATGCAAAGATGTTGCTCTAGGCAGACTTAGAGACCGGTACCGGTATTTGGAGAATATTTTGATTTGAGATAGAAGAGAAACTAGCGTTGCGCCGAAAACTCCAAACTGTGGAGAGTTAATCGGAACAATGACCATGAACGTATCTGTATAAAATAAACAAAGAGGTAACTTTTCGTTTGTGTGAGAAGTAGTAGAACTTTGAGGCCAGTGGCTACACAAATTCTCACTTCAATACGGTCTAAAAGCTGTAGTTTACACGGGTTTATACAGTATATTCTACTGTAGAATGTAGAATTTCTACATGTAGAACCTATATTGCGTGAAACTCGGCTTTGGCTGAGACTTTTTTTTCAGTACACGGCGTTTGTTTCAACTTTTGGTTGATAAAGTTCATTCAAAAGTTACTTACTGTGAGTGAACCGATAGCACCAGAGCGTGTCTAACCAAGTTCTAGTGCCCCGGTGATGGATTCACTACTTCACCACCGCAGCTGTAATGTGTTTTGATAAGCCTTTTTCCCCCGCTTTAAAACACACCCGTGCGGCCGAGACATTTTGCGTTACGCGCACGCCGAATTTCCCAGACTTGTCAAGGTGAAAAGAGCTTTTAGAGGCTCTGCCCAAGTATAGGGTCTGACCTTTTCATGATATCACCACCGCTGCGGTAGCCAGATTATTCCCATTTTATTCGAGAAGCTAAAAGGCTTGTCACCATGAAAAAGAAGTATGGAAGAGAAAAGTGTTGTAAATTAACGTTGGGGCCATGTAGCCTCCGTAAAAGGCATCTTCGCTGTGGCTTTTTATGTTTACCTTCTCAGATGGCAAACGTATATATTGTTTTTGCTCAGTTTCTTCTTATTCTTTTTCTCCAAACACATAAGGTCAATGATCTGGACCAGACGTCTGTCACCATGGAAACCGTTGCTGTAGCAGACACCCTGTTGTGTTCGTTTACATTATGTAGCAACTTGGTGGGGCTGGTCACCTTATATATACATGTATAAATGTGTTTTAGTAAGAATAAACATAGCGGTAGTTTATTGGACCAGACCTTGTGAAGGTAAACATAATACATAATACACTTTCTAGTCATGTACTGTTTTCTGACTGTGCATGTGTACCAGTTTTCTGACTGATACTGTTTTCTGGTGGCTCAAAAAGATGTATACAACCAGAAAACAGCTAGTGAATTGCACCTAATAAGCCTGCCCCAAAGGCTAGTGAGGGAGTCTGCTTTGAAGGCTACTGGCCTCGACGTTGTAAGCATATAGCACGCACAGTGAAAGTGCCCGTGCCCTTCAAAGAGCTTAATTTTGTAGACAGCCCAGAAGGCATGTGACCTGACCTCCAAATTACAACTGTCTTTATCGGCTCTCTGCAAAGTTCAGAACGGTTTGATTCGAAACGCTCTAATCCAGACTCCGTTTACTAGTTCTTTTTTTTTCCATTTCATACACGGTGTGCTTATTATATTGTCTTTTCAGGTCGAACTTTTCAGACCTCTTTGAAAAAAAGGGTCATAATATGACATTCCAAAAAAGTAATTAGTTTGCAATTTTAGATGAACTGTATTTTGTTGTACACATATTCCCACTGGGTTAAATACAGGTCACAACAGAAGAAGATAACGTTGCATATGTACATTTCAAGTAACTACAACTATATTCGACCTCTCCTCGCTTCTTAGTAATGGTAAAAAGGTGGGAACAGATATGTTTCATAAGGTTTGTCTAAGTTCATTAGAAATGTAAATTTGTCTGTACTGCTATCTGACTTTAAAGTTCTCCTTTCTCATTGTTGTATAATTTACATTCTATTACAAAACTTTGATCATCTTCAATTCTGTCATAGACTCAGATAAGCACTAGTCTAGGTCGTTCAAAACACATAATGATAGTAAAAGAGAGATGAATAATTACGTCGGGCCACTTAAGTTGCCCACAGCGCAATCGGTGACTGTAACTGTGTGGGGTCGTGTGGCCAGGAACGACAGAGCACTCGGCTCGGAACCAAGAGGTCCCGGGTTCGAATCCTGCCATTCCACCGATCTTGTGCTCTTGGATAAAGCACTTTACACTGATTTCCTCACTTTACTCAGGTGCAGATCAGTATGTCTGTTGTCCGTTCATGAATGCGCTTGTCTTTGTTGGTGGCGGCATGATAATAAGTTGGAAAAACTTGAGTGTGCCGTCGCCATGTCTTGTAATGTATGTTGGGATTAAAAAAAAACTGCGTAAGGCTCGCTTTTCCTGCGTATCTTGAAAAACAAGTAGTCTCGAGCCTGTCAGCAAAACAGGAGGCGTGCGGCTTTATCTTTCATCAGCCGCCCAATCAACCCGTCCCGAAGGTCAGCAGATCAATCCTGTTGTTGTCACCGCCAACAAGACACGTCTAGCTCGTGTCTCGGCCCTGCCCAGCCGTGACTGTTTCCCCCGATTGATTAAGAACCGTTCGCCCGTCACCGTTATTTCCGTGGAACCGCTGTTACTCCGATAATCTTGGACTGCGTTAGACCGACTGATCGCATGGTAGGTTTTTGTACTCTCCGCCAGACTCCTTTGCAAGATGGATAAATAGTAGAAATCAGGCCTAAAAAGGAATGTAACTGTCCAGGGGATTTGGATCCTCCCTCTATGGCTGACCAACTCCCCTGGCCAGTTACATTCCTTTTTTAGGTCAATTTCTACTATTTAACCAGCCTGCAAAGGTGTCTGGGTGAGACTAGGTTATTTGCCTACTACTACTAACAATATCATTACGGTCACTGTATTGTTCTCAAATAAGGTTTCTTTTGTGATTTTCTTTATGCTTTATGAAAAATGCACTGGTGGGGTTTTTTTGCTGTTGTTAAATCTGTATGTATATCATCTGCTTTACCCGTGACATTAGCAGGTTTTAGTGCTATGGATGTCGCCACTTTGGAACAATATTACAGTATTACCGAGTACGAAATGTAAAGATATACTGGGCGTTTTATACATGGGTCTGAGTGAGTTGGATACAGTGGTTACACTGCTTAGGGCTGTTATTGGAAAGTACAAGATGGGTAGAATCCATATCAAGCTCTGGGCGGCACTTTATATTGCGGCTATTTTTTTTAACGTTTTCTAGCCTAATCGCCGTTGTGTCTTGATGTTCCCTTTTTCTGATCGTTTTACTAGCAACAGGGATACAACAATATCAAAACGCCCTCCGGAGCCAGCTATGAAGACTTTAAAAAGTTGGGACGATTCAGAATACAAAGTAAACTAGAAAGCCGACATTTGCTCTAGATCTGGAGCAAATGCAGCAAATGGCTTCACCACATCCCCCATACCAAAAATAGACCTATCCCCTCTCCCGCATAGTGGTGAAGCCATAAAAAAACCCGCCCACAACACTCTATGTAACTTTTTCTTCCGTTTCACGGGTTCCGAGAAACGTTCAGAAGACAATATATTTGATTTATAACCGTGTCCTCTAAACTGCCAGTGGTTATGTATATATATAATCTGTTGTTGGCAATCAAATTTACGAAGAAAGCAGAAATGGCCCATTACTGGAGTTGGCAGTGGGCCGCCGCCCAGTAGGGCTCCCGGCGCAACGACGTCCGTAAACGGGCAGAGAGGATCATTCGCTTCTCGCTATCTTTTATTAAACTCGGTTCTGTAACGGTGTAAATCAAGAGTGGAATCTTTAAAAACTTTTGCACATCGCCACACGGTAGAATGAAAGCGATGTTATTTTGGTCTAAGTGCAGTGAACGCATCAGTAAAGTACAACGCAGGGTACAAGCGCTTAAAGATGCGGCATATTCCAAATATTATTCGATGTACAAATAATGAAATATATTTTACTAGCCTTTTTTTAAAGATTTGTAAATATACAAATATATAAAAGCTTTTACTAGCCTTTTGTCAAAGATTGTTCAATATACCGATACATAAAAGATGAGCTTTTGGTAGCCTTTTTTTTTAGATATTATAGTCAATATACAAATATATAAAAGGTATAGGTTTAACTACCCTTTTTTAAACATTAGTCAAATTGTACAAACGTATAAAAGATGGTTAAATATTAGTCAATATACATATATATCAGTTTAGAAAACTGTTTAACGTTACTCAGTGAAATCATTTCATTGTCATTTTTAGAAAACCAAACTAATAGTAAATAGTACATTGAAATAATTCATGTTTTTAATTTATAAGAGTAAGCTATTTGCTCCTCCTCCTTCAAAATTTATTCCTCAAAATTAAGCTGTAAAAAAATCAAAAGGATATTTTTTTAAAGTACATCGTACATTACGTATACGAACCATATCAGAAGACGTATGTGTGAAAAGAAATAGATGTTTTACATCGAAGACCCTTGAAACACAGTGCAGTATGCCAGCGTTCCAGTAATCTCAGTGAGCTCCTGGTTTCCATGCCAACCGGATTTCTCTTAAAGCCCGCGAGGATAAGCTTTAGCTAGAGGATCAGGGGTACTGTAACACAGGCAGGGGTCTGCCGCAAAAATTTGACGCGCCGAGGAAAAAAATTACGACCGCTCTTCCAGATAATCAGATGTGACAATATTTCATCTCCGTTTATTACTGATAATAACAAAGTTAACGTTAGTTGTAACAACAAGAGGGGTGTGTTTTTTTTTCCCTCCCCCTAGGCATTTTAATGGCGGCCCGGAGAGGAAGTGCATGATAGGGTGCGCTCGCTTACCCGCTAACCGAGCCTCAGCGATCAGTGGTCACTCCAGACCATTACAGATATCCCGTCAAACCCAGGCACTGAAAAGGTGATCTGTGCGCGGCGGGCGCTTCAATCCCCGCTCAATCAGACTGTTGTTCCCCCGGGTTAAAACCCGCCATGCCGGCGTGAGCTGCCTGTCTGCTACGTGAGAGTTGATTTCGGGGGAAGCGTCGCTATCTTTCTCTCATCTTCTTCTGGAGGGCGGGAAGAGGTGAGACTGGCGGGCCTTGTTCACACCGGTAGGTAGCTCTTCCATCTGAACGTCATTGTTCCCCCCGCGCATAAATTATGCTAAGTACGTATCTGGGTAATCTGCATGCCAGGAATTCGCGACGATGTGGTCCTATGTGTCGGCACCTTTGATAAACGATCGGATTGTGGAGAGCGTTCACCTCTAGTTTTTTTTTCATCGTCCCCGGGCAATTTCGGCTCCCAAATTGTCGGCTCGCGTGCCTGGATGCTGGTTTGTGTGTTACGGTTACACGCTCTGGGTAAAAGGTGGGGCCTGAGGATCCACTGTTAAACGGCGGGCAGTCGCGATCGCCCTCAGTGTTCCAGCATGGAAAACCTGCGCCGCTATCCCGCCTGGCTCTCACCGCTACTACAGCCCGATCGTAGCCGCTATCCCTGGTCGTTGCTTTAAGGTAACTATTCTCTCATTCCTCGGCATATTGTCAACCTCTTGTCCCTAGACTACAGGGGATTGTGCTTGCCTGTTTGTGAATGTAATATGGAAGAAGGCAGTGCACTAGCGTTAAGGGGGTTCCTACGTACAAACCGTACACGGCAAAACAACTCCGGTCGCTTCATTCTACGAACGTTGCAGCTCAACGTTGCGATTTTTTTGCTTGCCTAGGATGACGGCAGAGAAGCGGATTTCCTATTTGTTACTGGTGATTTCTCGTGAAACTAACGTATCTAGTTATGGCAGGAAGGGTTGTGAATTGTGTCCCGTTCATAACCGTGCTTCCCGGCGCATAATTTCGGTCCAAGGTGGGCGGTAACTCTGAACGCCCGACCTACGCCGGGGTACAAGCCGGCATGCGAGGAGGGCGTCTTTAAAACCCCCACCTCATTTTCTTTAAAGACAAAATCACGGCACAGTGAGGTAAAGTCGTGGAAAATCTGCCCCAAATTGATTGTTTACAAGTCGTTTCAGAAACCATTAGCTTGTCAGCGTCCCCAGATCTCCATTTATTTTGATCACGTGTGGCGAATAGATCCGATACACGCACGTATGGAGGTACCTCGGCGCGCGGCCCGGCCAGCCAGTCGATACGGCGATAATATATCCAATATGAAATTTACTGACCCCTTGGGTAGGTAAAGGCAATTCGGACTGTGGGGTACGTCAGCGAGAGATTTATTTCCAAGTGATGAATTTGACGTCGCGAAGCCTCTTATTGAAGCCCTTTACGGAGCCAATTTCGTGTTGTATAAGCGTTCCACGGTATTCCGCCACTGCCTTAACAACAGCCTGACCCTTTCCGGTAGCACATAGCGTGTGTCACACCAAAGCGCCACTCTGCACAGATTCTAATAGCTTCTGAAAAATTGATGATGTTGGATTTCCTGCAGCTATGGGTTGCGACAGCCATACTGAACAGTGTAGGAGTGTAAAAAAGGGAGGGTCCGCTACCTGTGTGTGACATGGGTGGGACTTGTTTTACACCATTGCGACACTGCGCCATCTTCCCTTTAAAACCCTGGTATGCGGAAGTTGTCTTAAGGAAGATTCCCCTTGACTATCCCTAACAGAAAAGCAGTCATATCATGGTATTGTTGACGTAAACAGTTCTGTCAAACCTCCAAAACATAAGTGTAGTGAAAAGTACTGTTGTGTCAGGTGTGAATGACAGGTATTATTGTCAAAAGGAGGAAATTGATTGGCACAATAATGACTGAGAACTTGAGCAGGTGGAGAACCTTTCAGGGTTTTGTATAGCAATCTTTTTGTGCCCTATTGAAGGGATAGGGCATAGTGTTGTTTTGTGCGTAGTAGGGGTGTGGTGTGTACTACAGGGAGAGCTTGACACAGTTTTTGTGTGCCTGCCTGTTTAGACCTGTGTAAGCAGGGTGTGGGTTAAATAAATACTACTACAGCCCTGTTTGTCCAAACTGCCACCATGGCATGTCCTTTCACTACGTTTGGTATGTGCTTGTCACAGTGCTGTGAAACAACATGCAAGAACAATTACATGTGGCTTAACATTATATTAACGCTGCTCTTTTGTAAAGGTAGCATTTTGTGGTGAAAGTAGTATTGTCCATAATTTATAAAGGTATGAAAAAACACTCAGTGATATCCAAACTGTGTTTTTATTTTGTATTCACAGTCAGAGACCCCAGCTTGTTGAAGAAAATCTTTTGCAATTACATTGATAATTCCTGTTAAAAGACTTGGACTGTATTTCTTCCATCATGGGCGCAGTGGTCAGATCTCATTAGCAAAGTGTGAATTTGTGTCAGTCTCTCGGATTACGCATCGTCCAGATTGTATCAACGATCGATTCTAGTACGCTTGTTATTATGCCCCCCCCCCTCACTCTGTTAACACAAGGGACCCACAGCGGTTTAAGTATTATTTCTCTCTTCGCAATCATTGAACGGTTGTGACTCAGTGTTTCTATTTGGATCTGCTTGACTTTCAACATGGTTTGATTATAACAGCACATAACCTTTCCCTGACATTTACAATGTAATGTCGTCTTTTGAAAACGTGTTTATTCTACAACAATAGAGAGCGTAGTAGAAAGTACTTAACTCAGATTTATGACCTGGAGTGTTATGATATTCTGTAATAAGTACGCTCGAGCTTGTTGCCAATTGCATCACGGAGAAGAGGTCACAAAAATTGGTGTTTTAATGGGGGGAAGGGCTTCAAAATTACTGCATTTGAGAGATTCTATAGATATCGCAGTCTCGGTATCCTCACAATGCGTTAACGCCATTAACAATTTATTCACGGCATGAATAATCTATTAATAATATTTGTGTTACGTGTCTATCTGTTTTCATAATTTGTCATTATGCATCAAAGGCTCTGTATTTCAGTGGACAGTTGAGCATTGGGTGTGAAATCTCGCACAATAGACGTTGTAGAATTTTACTTATTACCTTTGCGTAAAGGGAGTTGGTGTACGATTGGAATTGTTGACTGTGGTATGCAGTGTGCATGCATGTTACTTGATTGTTTTTTCCACTTCCCACTTCAAAATCTTGTTAAAAGATTCCAAAAGGGACTCAGAGAAGGGACTGTTAGAGAGAGAGAGAGCAATTTCTTCCGCTCCAATTTTATTTCTTGTTTGCACAGTTCCTAACATTGTTTATTAAGGTCGTGACAACAGATGTATAAAGTCATAATTTCATTGATCAATCAAATCTTTTTAATCAATATGTGACAGAATGGATGTCAGGAAAATTAAAATAAAAAAGGCAGGGAGTGCTTGTCAAATATTATCTGAAACCAACCTGAAGTTAAATCAGTGTGAAGCAGTTATGCCGAAATAGAAAAATTCATCAGAGGTTTATCAAATATAGATACAGTGGTTGATTTTGTTGCCAGTAGGCTAAATTTGGAAACTGCTTTTGCCTTGGGTTTAGTTTTTGAAATGTTGGTTCAGTCAGACACAAGATTTTGCTGATGCCTGCAACGTTTTGTTTGCTAAGCTGTTGTATAGGCACATAATTTGCTGGCCAGTTCCTTAGGGGCTGTGGTGACGTATGGAAATAAGACTGGGATTGTGACAGGAATCTTACATTAATGCAGATGGAGGCTTTACGATCTTCTTTGATGTCAAAATGGGTTATATGTTATGTTTTCTTAATCTGAATTGTTTGGAATGTATATTTTACACAGCTGCCATTTGGCAAGACGCACCATTGCAACTTCGCAGGCACGCAAGTGTGTGTCAAAGCTAACACCTATTTTACGGAAAAACAACAAGGAAAGAAAAATGTTGAACTTGAATGCATAGAGCACTGATTAATGTTTGCCGGAAAAAGCCACCTACGCAGCTTAACGCCGCCTGAACTTTCCACGCACTCTAGGGAGGGGTGTGGCAGCGAACTCCAGCTTTCTAAGAAATTAAAGAGGCGTGTCACGTCAGGGTGTGGCTTTGTGGCCACAGACTTCCGGTCCACAATTGCGATCCATCACGCAAACTCCCCCAACTGTTCCGTGATATTAGGAGAAAACTTTTGGTATGACTAAGAAAGGTATGGGCCAAAAATGATGGTGAGAAGAGTCAGGGGTGGATTATGGTGTTTTAAATGGTCTACATGTCATAGGTTGAAAATGTTGTATGGACAATTGCATTTCAAGCACACTGACTCTCCGGTGACAAAAGAATTGTTTTCTTAGCCCAGACTAAAGCAAATAAATATTACAATAGGCCTGAAATTTGAGAGTTGCTGACATTGTTTGCAACCTATATATTCAGAAACAAGACTTTTGAAAAAAGTTTATCTCGGCCGCTGGCCATGTAGTTTTGTGTTCTTGGAGGATGTCCACATAGATTTGTGTAACTGCTAGAGAGGAAAGAATGTATTACCTAGTATGTTCATACCTGTAACACCAAACAGGGTAATAAGTTGGCTTCCATTATCATTTGCTTCAATGGAATTAGTGAAAAATGATCATTGCTAAATACAATATAACGTTAAGTATATGGAACCACTACAATAATTTTCATTTTATTTCATTTTTTTATTTTTATTTATTTTTTATTTATTTTCTATTTTATTTTTTATTCTGTTTTATTTTACTTCATTTAATTTTATTCTATTTTATCCGTTCTATGCATTATCAAACTTCTCCTCTACTGCTAGAGCTACTAAAACTTCACACCGAATATATTAAACATTTTAATTCGCCCCCTCTAGCGGTTTGGGCCAAATTGCAGCTTTCCAAAAAAATCCAAGATGGCGGCGGCAGATCGGGGCGCGGCTCGGCGATTGCCGATTTCATTGTATTTTCCTTGGTCTTTTACGCGATTCAAGCAAAGAAAACAAGTTGACCACAAGAACAAAAGAGTAATACAGCACTGGGAATCTAATGGTCCGTTTTGTTGGGCGGTAATTTCTCATTTCAAGTGAATATTTACTTGCGTCACAGTGATTTATTCACCAATCAAAAGCGACATCTTGCGACTGAAGCAAATATGGAAGGTTAACGTACATAATTTATGTCATTGATTTATTGGTCCAATTACAGCAGCTATTAGCGAAATTCTAGAACATTAAATGCATACTATGATATAAAACAATGGTTTTGTGGTAAACAGCATTTCCTCTTTTTTAGCAACTTCGTTGTATCAGAATAACGACACTATCATCCGGTAGGTCGACACCACAAAGTAAAGTATACATGCAGAGTAATTGGTTTCATTGGGTTTTTTTCACGGTCGAAAACACGATCGAACGTACATATTTTGGAGCACAATACCTCGGCCGCTTCAGGCGGCCGAGATAAAAAATGTCAGCTATTTCTGTGAGCTGAAGTCTATACAGTTCTATCTGTACAAATTGTATTGGTACAAATGTACCTTGTATGTTGCAGTTAGAATCAGATTATTAACAGTTTCTGACATATCATGCATTCATCAACAGTAGGGGGTGCATTATTTATTCTGAAAGAGGAAGAGGCACAGCATGTCTTTGTTACAGGCCAAACGGGCCCCAAAAGGACAGCAGGGCTCAAAATCCCACTTGCATATGCAGGTTAGTGCAGGCAAAATTGGAGCTCTACGGGTATTTCTGATGTCTACACTGTTCCATGCATGCATCTGCTGGGTTTATACAATAATGTATGTGGATTTTTATTTGCTGCAAGAGATAATGGCAATAGTTTCTGAACCATCTTTAGGGTCATCCATACATGTACTTCCTAAACTCTGAGTGGTGCAGGTAAAATTTGTCTGGTGAAGGTTTTATGTTCAATGATGGTATGCAGAAAAAAGGATTTCAAGCCCCAGGCAGACATTGTTGCAAAAACTACAAAAGGAGAAGGAAGAAACTTCCGTGACCAAACCAAAGAGGTGTTAGTTACTTAGAGACTACATTGAGATGTAACTTGTTCCTGTTCCGTTCCGCTACTTTCTCCTTTGTAAGGCTAATCCTCTCTTGACATAGTAATTCCTCATGTAATATCGCAGTGGCCTTCAAGTCACTCAGAATGGTAAATTGCTCACTGAAGCAATGTCATGGACTTGTGGAAGAATCTAAGTCATGAAATAATGTGACCTTACAGCCCACTCTGTGCCTGATCTTTAGCCATACAAATCTGGTATGTTGTCATCGGAATTTTCCTCTTGAAAGGCACAAGAACCATGCTTTGGTATTCATGTCACTTCACGAGATGAAGCCCCACTGCCATTTTGTAAGCTATCTCATTCAAGAATTGCCCTTTCATTAATGTATTGTACATCTATGGCTCAATTACAAACACAATTTTATAATGAACCATTGATAATTGCTGATTAGAACCTAGTATGCAAATTCCGATCCATGAAACCTACAGTATTTTTTCATTAAATTTTGTTATTTATTTGGTACAAATAAAGTGACAGGTAAAAATAAAGTGATAAAGTGGGGGAGTCTTCATTGGAAACTTAATATATTCCTTATCACTAAAATTCTTTTATATTATAGTTGTAGAGACTGAATTTCATGATAGAATGGGAGAGGAGATTTTTGTTGTATGTATGTGTGTTTCACTTAATATTTAAAGCAATTTTGTGGTCCAGTTCCTGAAGTAATACATACATCGATGATATAAATTTGCCATCATTAAAAATAAAACCACTGCAAACTTTGCAGTACACGGTTATACAGATTTTCAGTACATCGGTTATTTAATTATTTTCTTTGCTAACATTTCTACATGATAGTTGAAGCTTTGTTGACATGGTCTTTGTCTTTTCAAGACATTTTGTATGTGTGAGATTGAACCAGGTGTGAAGAACAGTTTAGAATTATTTTATATCTCAGCAATTTTCTTATCAATCCGATAATAATTCCATTGCTTGTTTCCAATGCAAGCAATCCATTCATTTTTAACAACTCTTTGTTTACACAATTTTGCCAGTCTTTGTTATGCCTGCAAGCTAGGACTCATTATGTCACATAATAGGAACAAATCACTTGATTGACACTTGCCAGGGTAACCATGGCCAAGCACTGTTTAGATTAGGACCTGAGATAAGAGTGGTGACATTATTTGGGAAAACCCAAAACAAGTTCTTAAAAAATCCGGGGTGAAATCTGAGGGGGTTTTTAACACAGCTTTTAACCCATTTCTCTGGATTCATGCCACAAACATGTTCTGTGTGGGGATATAGTAGGGGTTTCTGGGAAAGTGGGGGTGGGGGGGTGGAGGTTGATCTTGCACAAAACTGACTTCACTTTGCTGTATGAAATGTACACATCTTTCTAAGTGTCTGAAGATGACATTTCAAGTCATTTGCTGATTAGGTTGGGATGATGATGCAAGAAACTGCCCTTGCTCACAGATTTGCTTTCCAATTGACTGTTAATTCTTTTTTACAGCATAAGTGTATCAAAGGCTGTCAAGTGTGTTGGATTCTATGTAACCATACTGGTCAACTTCTTCTCAAAAGGGCATTCCTAACCCTGTGAACTAAACATACCATAATTGTAACATGATACAGAATGATGCAGGTTTTAGAGTATCAATGAATGTACAGTCAACCTAGTATTCAAATGACCACCATGCCTATGTGACCACTTTTTGGTGGTCCCTTAGACAATTTTTCCATTGACATAAGTATTAAGAATCCTGTCAATAGTGACCATTTTATTGGTCCCCTGAGTTGTCTTCTTTTGCAGTTTTGACTGCATTAACAATACAGATTACATTAGAGCACATCCCATTGGTGGATGTCCATGCCTGTTTTATACTACATGTAAGCCCTGTACCATGTGTTTATTGACACTGAAGCTGAATCATGCAAGATTTCAAGGGATGTCCGATATAGCAGTTGGACAACCGTAATAACCACATTAGCCATTGCAAGGTCAACCATACAATGAATTTGGTCAATACTGTTTTGCATATTGGGGATGCATACTGCAAGGTTAATATGAGAAACAACACATTTTGTCTGCATATTGACATATCAAAGATAATTACTGTGTCATTATTGTTTGAACAGCCTACGCTGCATGTGAGATGCGGCTGATCATAAGTGCATGAGTCATATAATAATAATTATGATAAAGAAAATTTGTTTGAACAGGGTTGGTTTGGTAGATCTTTGTGTTACATGTAGTTCTACCAAAGAAAGATAAAACTTGAATGTGAAATCTGATGATACTGTGTTAAAGGAATAAAGCCTTGCCAATGTTATAATGGAGAGAAATCATGGGGGGAAAGCTACTTTTGTGGGATCATCCTATATCTGTAATATTTATAATCCCATCAAAATGCAATTTCTCAGAATCGACCAGTATAGAGGGAAGGATATACAACGTATAAAGTTGAACAATTAGTATTTACAATTACATGCTTACATGCTGCATCTTTTCAAAATTTGCTGGCCAGCTTCCCAGAATTGAACAGTACAGAGGGAAGGATAATATGCTTTACAATGTGTTAAGTTGAACAAAACATGTCTTCGAATCATTACATCTTGGTACAGAAATATTCTCTTTGAATCTTTACACCTTGGTACAGAAATATGTGCTTACATGCAGCATCTTTCCAAAATTTGCTGACCAGCATTTGCGTGCTGAAGAGATTAAATTCTTTGGCATGTTTGCCTGTGTGGAAGGTTTAGTAATAATTGTGGTCTGTACGTTACTCAGAAGTTGCTCCATTGATGATGTAGTTGGGATGTTCATCAGACGAGTCCTGACGATCTGTGGCTCCACCTCAGGCTTTCAGCCCTGCCTCTAATCAGGACGGGAAGTAAAGCTCAATTGCCCGCAGGGTTATCAATATTTGATGAGACAGAGCTCTCGGATTTTAGCAATTTGTGCGAGAGGACGGATAACATCCTTCACGGCCCACCCCGCGTAGCCATTGCTGCACAAAACGCGACAACAGTTTCGCCTGCTCCCTCGGTTCACCAACAATGTCGATCGAAATTCAATGTTTGTTTCCCCTTTGACTGCTGATTGATTCTATGCAGTTTCATCTTGAATGTGCAAACTTTGTTGCAATTTTTTCTGCTCATTTCTGAATTTCTGTGCAATTTTTCACTATTTCTGGTCATTTTTCTTTATCTGGAAGATCCAGTTTGTGCTACGTATTTTGCTGGCTTAAGCTGTGGTTTTGTACCTTTCAGGCAGATCAAGTTCCAATTTCTGCCTGAGATGAGGTCGGAGACTCACAGAAGCTAGTGCGAGTGCTGACCTGTGACCTTGATTCGGGAGCTCGGGGATGACTAATGGTACAGAGGTGATGAGCATGTTTCCTTTTCGGAAAATTGCTTTGGGACAAGCTGCGGGTCATTTGTGGCACAGTTCTGTCAGAGTGGGATAAAGGGAATGGGACTCACTTGAAATGATGCCATTGTACACCATAGAGAAAATGGGATGATAATTTCCTTGCTTGTTGTATTTGATAATAGACATTGCTTAGGTAGGTAGAAAGGAGTGTAGTAAGCATGATTTATGTATACTAGGCTGAGGCGATTATAAGTCGATACCATGTTCAATGTATTGACTCAAGCATAGCCAGAGTAAAGAATTTGAGATTGCTCTATATGTTGTTTTCTTCATGTTATGCAAATCTGTCTAATAATGACTGTTACTTTTTTGTATAACAGGATCAGGGTGTACACTACATGTATGTACTACAGGTTTGAATCTGTGTAATGTGAATTACGTGATATATTCTTATTCTCTTCAAGATGGCTGCACGGATACTTGCGTTTCTCGGATTCGTGCTGCTAAAGTTGGCCCTCGGACTTGACTTCGATGGCTCAAAAAACTCCCACGCTCGTTACGCCAACTGGAATGCCAGCAGTAAGGGAACTCTCAGCTTTGAATTTAGGACCACCCAGGACAGAGCACTGCTCATGTACATGGACGATGGTGGTAAACACGACTTTATTGAGCTGATTCTCTTAGATGGTAAATTGCGACTCAGAAATAAGATTGAGGATGACAACCCGGTCAAAATTGATCTAGATACCGGAAGCAAACTGAACGATAACCAGTGGCACTCAGTAGAAATTGTGAGAAACAATAAAATGACGACCCTTTCCGTGGATGGGAAAACAAAAACAGGAACGTCAGACGGGAAGAAGAACATCTTAGTGAGCGAGAGCGACGTGTTCTTCGGGGGTATACCCCTGGAAGTAGATCTGAACGACCTCTCCCTGCCCTCCTCCATGTTTGAACCACGTTTCACGGGCTCGATTCGAAACATTCGGTTCGGAAACGATGAGCCCAAGCTGATCTCCAGCCAGGGAACGAAGGAGGTGCGTTACATGTGCGCAGATAGCAGCCCTTGTAAGAACGGTGGGAAGTGCATAGATGGGAATTCAAAACTGTCCTGTGATTGCACAGGGACAGGGTATGAGGGAGACACCTGCAGCAAAGGTAAGTGTGTCCACTTCTGTGTTCTTTATTTGACTTTTCAAATATTTCCTGTTCCATCTATAAATTATGGCTCTTTGGGCAGAATAATACTGGGGCTTTGCCGACATGAATGCCAATGAAACTGTATCACAAAGGTGCTAGACAACCAGTAAGAAACCTGAATGGTACAGGAGACTTGGAAGATGCGTCAAACCTACGTTTACTCCCTGGATCTTGATAGAGTCTAAGCCTTGCAGCAGAAAGAAATTTACTTGTAGATTTTGCAAAAGTACCAACAGAATCAGCACTTGGCAGGCTGAAAAAAAGAAAATGCAATCATGATATACATGTAGGGCTACCCAGATAATGTCCTTGTGACAGATAAGAAAGGGAACTCATGCATAGAAACTGATATTCTTGGGGCTATTCTACAAGCAAGGGTCTTTAAAATGTCTTTCCATCCCCAACATGTTCCTATTCGTGAGCATTCCAGATAATGTCCTTAAATCTATTACGTTTTCCATTTTTCTGTTTTATTATCTTGAGTATCACATTTTCAAATTACGGCATCAAATTGAGCAACAGACTATTTCTTTGTATTTTAGGAGATAATTGCTTGGATATTTGTGAGGCAGTGTCAATTTCTTAATGTGCTTAACATTAGTAATTTGTAGTTTTGATAGTCTGCTTTACCTAGTCCCATAGCTCAGGAAATTTGAAATTGCAGTCCTTGGGCTAAGTCACAATTTCAAGGCCGTCATCAGTTTTCAGATTTTGAGCTCAAATTCCGGCTCCCCGCTGAAACCCTATCCCGTCCTCACAAGCTGCATTGGCATTCATGGTCTATCCTACATAACCATGAAATCCCTCTTTCTGTCATCATACCTTTGTGCACGATCCGACTTTAATTTATACGAGCCTCCGTGCAGAAATGACTTGGCAGTCGGACCGGGTGGGCATCGTAAGACGAATGTTCCCACCATGCCCCATTGCTCGTGATGGAACCTGAAATGAGATATGATATCTGTTAATTGAATATCTATATGAATTTTTGTTGTGCTTTCCATGAAAAGCTATAACCGCCTCTCACTGAATCAATTTTAACTATTTTGCTCTCTAGAAAGCCTCCAGGGTAATGGTTTCATTCATTTTCTTATCATGATGTTGTATACCTTGTGCATATTAAATGAAGCTGCACCAATGTGTAGTTATGACTCTTCTTTTGAGAGAAATCTTTGGTGTTAATTGCCACCCGGCAACTCTTTGTCTCTGCGCTTATTCACTGCTAAAACCACCTCTCTCTTCTCTTGTCTCCTCAGAGATCAAAGCAATTGACGTGGAAGGTATGTACCTACTTGTTTCCCCACACTTACACCCACTGGCGATCCGACACCATGTTCATTTCACATTGTGATTGTTTCCACGGGTATCTGGGTGCTGTGTGGAGACGGATGATATGGGGGAGGGGGGTGGGAAGCATTAGTCATTTTGCATTCCTGCCTCCAATAGCCACTACGTTTAGTACAATGTTAGAAAAAGAAAATGCTCCCGTTTGGTTTGCCAACTTTAAAAGTCAATACACATATTTTAATGTTTCATTTGTTTTCTTCCCCAAGCCGTCATGTTAGCTGATGGAGGTATGCAGGCCAATGTTTGCGTGTTTGATTCTGTCTTCCACTGATTAACAAAGTGACATTATTATTAGAGGCACCAGCAGCTGTAAATAATTCTTCCTTAAAAACGTGGCTGCAACGTACAGTAGGGCCTTTGCTGTTCAAGACCCTGGGACTTACAGACCTTTAACGTTACATGTTTCCGTTTCCGTTTTTCTTTCCGTGCCTTGGTTTAGTTGCACATCATGTTATTTGCAAACCATGGTAACGCTTCCATTCACCTCCACACAGATGTTTACTACTATTTAAATTCCTGGCAGTTATCCCTCCTTTTGTCTTCACCACCTCTTAGTTCTAGGTCTTAGCGCTTTCCTATTTCTTGAGCACAACCCACTGGTTATAAAAGTATTGCTAACGTATTAAAAAAAAAGAAACCATAGAGAACTTTAGTCTGAAAACTTTCAGAAAGTCTTTTGCTGCCTTTGAATTCCCAATGAGTAAGTAGATACTTAGCATTCCCCGAGCTGTCTCGGGAAAGATGAAGTATCGATTCCCAATCTGGTTTGAAATGACGAGAAAATGTCTTGGCATAGAAGAGTTACTGTCCTACATTGCGTTGCATGATTGATGCTATGCTAATGCATGAGTAATGTTCTGATGTGTGCTCTCCCCTCCCCATTTTTCCTAATGATAAAGCATACTATCAGCCCATGCCAGGTATGTAGCATGTCTAAACCTTTTGCTTCATTCTCACAATTTTGCTTTTGCTTTGGTGAGATTACACGGCTTGTGCTTTTGCTGATTTATTGAATGTGATTATATTATACTAATGTTCTATTCAGTGTTGTTTCTTGAGTCTTTCAATATTGCCAATATTTCCTGACTCCACCATGGAAAATGAATGTTGGGAATGACTTTTTTTTCACACACACTGGAGTACAAGCCCTTGCGCCTGTGTCTGACATATATTGACACTTTCCACTTGAATCTGAACACTCCTTCATTCACGCACTGTGGTCCCAAACATAATGGAACGTCCAGTGAACAAATGTTGTTGGGAAGGAAGCCCATTTACAATATTGAATACCCTATCTGGAGTGGGGAAATGGTTTTAGGACTAAATTGTTCCATAAATGCTTTCTCAGTAATATCCATCGGTATTAGATATTATAACCCTGACCAATACTGATGGTGGTATTAAGCGTTTGTAGGATCTGTCCATACTTGGTTTAAGTTGGCCTTCAAACTAAATAGCACTTGAAATACCACCAATATAACTGTCAAGGTGTCCAATATTGCAAGAGTGCATTACTAAAAATAGCAGGAAAAGTTTTTGACAGCTTTAATAAAATTCTAGGTTCACTTAGTCTAGCAGTTTAGAGGGCAAGCATTTGGCAGTTGCTGTTTTAAAACATCTAGGAATTCTTTATGTGTAAGTCATCACAAAGATTTGTGAATAATTTCAGTTGCGAACACGGCTAAAAGGTTAGTCACTATTTTCAACTTTGAACTAATTTTATTCGACATTTGCCTGCAACATGCATTAGTAGAATTAGAAGTATACAGGAATTTTCTTTTACACAACCAAAACTTTGCTCACCTTGCTAGCATTATTAGTGTAAAATTAAATCCTCAGGACTGTCAAACTTGGAGATATAACCTGGGCTTAAGCCAGTTTTGTCTGTGTCTTTGTCAGGAAGTTAAATGAAGTTGCCACGAGCTGACATGAAAAATCATGGTTAGTTCGGCTAGCCGACTGGCTTATTTCACGGCTTTTGGTTTCAAGCCCTGGGCCAGTCTTCAAACTATGGGTTTTACTGATAAGAGTGGCAGATATACAGGAACGGGATGCCTGCTCAAAATAAAACCTGTATAGAAGTCTTCAATTGAATCTTAAAAACAAGTGATAAGAATGGATAGGTGGCTGGGAGGCTTGAGGTGGTACATGTGCATGTAGATGTGTCTCGTTGACATAACTATGAGAGATTGAGGAAGACTTTGATGGCATAAAAGTTCTTTTAGTGTTTTCTTATGGTAAATTTGCATAGAGCAAAACTAACAACAACCTAGCTTAAATAGGGTCTTAGTTATGTACAACATATATGTTTGAAAGCATAATTTGCATACTTGACATGGGGTATCAGCAGGATAATATTTTCAGCACCAAGGACAGAGCCAATGTTAGAACTTATATCAGGGATATCATCAATATGATTCATCTTTAACACAGGAGCTCTTACTTATGATTAGATTAAGATTGTTTTAAGCTAGTGCCAGCTTTTTATGCAGTATACATATACATTTTGAGGTAGGCAAGCACATGTACATAGCAAAGTCAAAAGCTGTAGGCCACTTTTTCATGGCAGGACATCAGGCATTCTAAAGGCCTCTTGTACCGGCGTGAAGCAGAAAATTGAGTGGTCGCACATCTCGAGGTACACATAGTTTGTAAATCATGATGAAGTGTCTGTATAAAGTAGAGTGAGCAGGGATCAATGTAGTCTTACCTCACAGTGACGTCAGCATAAAGACCGCCGGAGGCCACGTACACCCCGCATCTCAAGGCCCCCCTCCCGACGAGGCACGTACGACAGATACATGTGTATGCTGGTGAAATCCTCCTTATTGATCCACAGAGAATGCATCCATCATCTTGGCCAGATCAATTCAATCACGGTCCACCTACTACGTTCTGGAATTTTCACATTTCGGTGACCACTCCCTTCCCACGATGTAAGAAGAAAGAAATTTTAGAAATCAATTGATTAGCTCTTAATGGGCACAAGGGGCTGTGATTATTAAGAAGAGTGACCCATTTTCAATTGCAGGCATACAGGATTATCAGTTAAAAGATTGCAATGAGTTTAATTGCTTTTGAAACTGAATAAAGGAAGCAGCGAAAACAGATGACACAACGTTTGCGGGCAGTCTAATTCTGGGAAATTGAAATTTTTTACAAGTATACTGGCCAGATGAGTTAATGCTTTTTAAGTATGATGTAAGGCATGGTAACAAATGTACAGGAGTAGATAAGAAGTCTCAAGGATCATGGCCAATTCAAAAGATTCTTTCACAAATTCTTCAGAATTCTGAAAAATTACCTATAATTCTGCCAGAATCCTGGAGGCAGAACTCAGACAGAATTCAAGGAGAGGACATGACAAAAACACTGAACATTCAAGACAGCAGGTCTCTGTCTGGGTGGTACAGTGTAATGTATTATGTCTTGAGTTTACAATATTATCCTCGTAAAATGTTTAATGGTATTTTTTTGTTGGCAATAAATCTGAAGTTGTAAAATGAAGCAAATAACCAATCTAAGTGATCAAATTTCTACAATCTTCCTTTTTTGTAATTCAGTCCTGGTAGGAGTTTTACTCATTGTTGAGACTAAAATTTAGCACTAAATTGTGAATAGATAACTGGATTTTGGCAGTCAGTGACAATAAAATAATAGGTTTTAGTAGTTGCGTCCACAGAATTCAGTCTGTTGCAAAATATCATTAACTGGACCATAAAATTCCTTTCTAGGAAGCATTATTTTGCTACTACTTGATATTGTAGACAGGGATCATAGCAGCTTGCTGTTTATCATACCAGAAAGATGTCCATTATATATGGTATAAGTTTCACTTGCTAATACCTCCAAAATGATTTTAGGCCATAGAATGGGGGAGGAAGAAGGGGGAAGCCAATACATACTTACCTAGTTCTTACAAGTTGTACATGACTCTTTTATTGTAAATCATCTATAGTGCAGGCATTAAAAACATTACGGTGATATGGGATATCTCTATATGGTTTCAGGTGTTGTAGTCATCAAGTTAGCTTGCGATTGACGACATGAGCCCGAGGCAATGATATTTCATCTCATATCAAAGATCGATTTAGAAAATGATATCTAGATCCCAAGGCTTTTGACGATAATGGAAAAGCGATCACGATGGCTGTGCTTGAAACATTCAAAAATTAAACCGAAAGGGTTGCATAAGTCTTGTCACATTGCCGATTTTCAGGTATCAATGACAGTTACGTTATTTTTGATGGGGAGCAAGGCTGTGTAGGTACCAAAGTATTCAGTTCTGTATATGATTTCACATTCAATGTAAGATTTAGAAATGTACCTTTTGATGTTTGTCAATTCTATCAAACTAATTCAATCCATTTTCACTTCTCGACAGATGCTCCCCTAGACTACCAAGGTAACAACAAGACATCCGAAAAATTTCTGTTGCTGTTTTTTCATTGATTTCAAGTTGTAGTTTCAGCTGATTTACATTCTTCAAATTTTACACTAAATGTCTGTTCTGCATTTCTTTACTCTTGAAATCTGCCTTTTTTTCCAAACAGAAAGTATCCAACTGTGACTGAAATTTATTGGTATTGATATTACAGAAGGAAGATTGAGAATTTTTTTGCATAACTTTACTAACTCCCTCTTTTTTTACTCTTAACAGATGACTCCGTAGACAATTATAGATATCAAGGTAATAATAATGGACAATACAAGTTGTTCTTTGGTTCTTCTTTACATAGTTCTAATTGCATATTTACAAAGGCCAGCAGAATCGAATTTCTTCTTGTAGACATTGATACCACTAGAATATTTGATTAACATGCTATAGGAGAAAGGACCCCATGTTAAATGTTATATTTTTGCTGTTGCCCTTGTCAGTATGATATTATAACACTGCTACAAATTTAGGGAAAATTAGTTGTTTTGCATACTTCTTTAAACTTCAATCAACATTGCACAAAGATACTATCATGATACAAATGGCAAAGAGAACTTCCTTTTTTAGTTTTTCCTTCATTCTTTCTTGTTTTTTCCCGCTATCGACTGAATGGTTCATGTACATGTCTTATGCATTTGCTCACTATTAATAGACTGAACACACCTCAGGGACTAAGGATCAATAGATGTTGAAATCATTATTTCAGGAGAAGATTGCCCACCTAGGGTGACGTGTCCTTACGGGTGTTATTTTTCTCATCTGCTCTTCTCTTGAAGTTTGTCTTTTGTGACCAACAAGGGATGTTAAAACAGTCTCTTTGCTTCAGGCTTTTCACAGTTTCAGTTGCAGAATGGGGTAACTTTTTGAAAACCATCTTAAAGCTAGTTTACAACAGACCTGCAACAACTGCTAGAGACAGATGTGATGTGATTTGGGTTTGTTAACAGACTGGTAGTATTTCTCGTACTGACCAAAGAGCTTTAAAATTTGATTTAGGTAGCTTCACACACATACCAAATCAGATGCAGAATCATACAATGATGTAGATATGCGTCAACCACCAGATATATCGAGTCCTTGGTATCTGATACGGACAAGGCCACTGTTCTCTATAGCTTCCCTTTGACTATGTGGTTCCTGGTTTCAGCACTAAGGACAGTGCCAGTAGTTGACAACAGCAATCATTTGGTATCTATTTTAATGGAAAAATTCCAAGCCTGTTGTTTTGACTATTGTCAGTTTATTAGTAAGTACTCCTATTATCACCATTTCAGCACCAAGGACAGTGTTGATAATTTTTACCCGCAATACAAAATTCAAAACAGCAGTCATTTGGGGTTTTAAAATTAGGCAAAATATACCAAACCTGTCCTTCCTTTGCATGTGATGTGCTAGTAGAAGACCTTACTGCGGACACAAACAACAGGCACAGTTTTGTGCTGCAGAGGCCACCTTTGATGGTCATAGAATCAGACATGTCCATTGAAGAGCAGTAGCCTTTCCTGTAGGCAGTATTTTGAATACCAGGAATGAAAGATATTCACAGTATCTTACATTATCATGTATATCTGGCCCTTCCTGTTGCTTTTGGCATGAAACTGACATGCTGATCCTCTCGGATGTGTCAGTTTGAAGATACTGTATTAATTTTTCAATAAATTCATCCCGGCCAATGCAAAGGTGACACATCTCACTTGTAAGTGATAGCCTTTCAGACTAAATAATTCAATAATCACTGCGTAATAAATAATTCATCCAATAATAAAGCTGTTGAATGCTATTCCTATCAGCGGAAATTTCAATCTCTTACGGCTTTCTTCAGTCAATACAAACTGATTTTCCTCCACGAGTTGCATTATCATTTGTGACAAGGTCGTCTGATGAGTATCCTGCATGATCTTTTTGAGTGTCCTACCCTCTAATAAGCAAATTTGGTCTTCAATTTACTTTACAAGTAAAACTGACACATCTTAGATTGTTCATCATTGATGTTTCAAGCTGTTTTAAGGATAACTAAAAATGAATATAAAAAGAAAATATTTCATTTCAATAATGAATTTTTTTTTCATTTTGCAAGAATAATATGCTATAATCCAAGCTTGCAGTTTGAATACATCTTCTGTGTTGATTCATTCTAGATTTATGTTGTTAGTTAGAAGGTAGCGTGAATAAACTTTTAAAAAATTTGAGGGAAAAAAAAGACAAAGAATGGAGTATTTGAAGAACAAACATAGCATTTTAGACTAGATGTAGTGTTTTATTTGTGGAGCTAAATCTTAGAGGTGTTGCTTTTGACTACGTCAACATCAGACCCCTGAGACGTGTTATTCATCAGGTTTGGAAGATCCGCCAGGTTTTTGCGTAACAGATCGTGACTTTTCAAACAGGAGAAGGACATAGAAGCAGGGTTTGCCTCGCCCTGCATGACCTTTGTGATAGCCATAAAGGTGCATTTTATTCTCCGACTGTTCATTACGCAGCTTTTATGCAATAGAGTGTGCTGACCTTTGCAGGGGTTAATGCTGTTACATTGTACATAGCCCTCACCTAGGTCAGTGACCTCAAGCCTAGGTTTACTGGCAGTACACCCATTACAGATCTTGACTCAAAATACTTTTTGCCTGCATACCTGCACTGGTACACTGGTGCAGGTAACATTGAAAATTATCTGCACCAGAACAATTTTACCTGCACCACTCAGAATTTAGAAAGTATGGATCACATTAGCACTGTTCAAAACCATTCTTTTGTACATGTACTTCATAGGTAGTAACAAGCAATTCAGAAATTAATAGTTCAAACAAATTAAGTACATGGACGAGTGCAGGTTAGGTGCTTGTAGACATCAGAAATACCCGCACAGCCCCAATTTTGCCTGCACTAACCTACACATGTGGGTGGTATTTCTAGCCCTCGCAAGTCTGGGCTTACTATCAGTACAGTCACCTAGCCCTAGTTGCATGGCACATTTTGCACACTGAAAATGATGTAGCAAACTATGATGTAGAATCCAGATCTGGATGCAGATTATGGCAAGTGTTGAGTCCAGTGAGCAACCTCATTGAAGAGAATTTCATGTCATAGTGGGCTTGAAGCAAAATTCAACTCATATATAGACACTTGATAGTATTAGCTATTGAAGAATAGTGGGTGTCAAGAAGTTAACGTTCAATAGAATATTGTACTTTCCAGTACAATGTTGTACTTTCTAGTACAATAATTTCCAGTAGCTCCAGTTGTTTTAGTGAGAATTATTTTCAACTTCATATATTTCTTGTGAAACTGATAATGACAACCTTCATAATTTTCATTTTTGAATACATAATTGACTAATATTGGGGTCAGGTCAGGCCCAAATTATAACTACAGTATCTTACACTTAAATGTGTTACAAAAGCAGCCTGGGGTATAAAAAAAGTTGTTATCTATTCTTACCTTTGTTTTCTACGTGTTTTTTTTTTGTCACACATTCAAGATTGTAAACATAGAAAAGCAAGACTTATCAAGGATTAGAATTCCTTTTTGCACGTTTTTGTAGGCTTTGTAGGATTCACCATTGATTGGTTAGGCAGGTATAAGTAGATTATTACGTAGATAATTTCTGGAGTGAATGATAAGTCTGCAGATGAATGGATGAGTGTATTGCTGCAGTGATAAATGTGATTATAATAACACAATTAACTTAGTTCTTACATTTTTTCTAGACTTTTCTGTTTCTATGTGTTTGTACATGTACTGTGTGTTACTCTGTAGAGTTCACTTGGTATTAGCCCTATGTAAGCATCATTCAAATACAAATTACCTTAGGCGTTCTTAGATACCATTAACACATGTCCAGATTATAAATGACCATATTGCAATATATATTATTGCTCTCACCTGATCTGTGATAATCTGTTAGTGGGGAAGGTATTGTTGGATGTTCAATTGTCACAAACAGCTAACTGTTAGAGCTACAAGGTACATTGAACAAATAACCCAAGCACTTTTTGCCCTCCCAGATTTTTGTGCATGCTTGTCAAGATGTTTTTGACTGTGAAAGCCGATTGACGCCAATGTCTGCATGCTATCTGTATGCCCTGTGTGAATTCATTAACGACTCGTCAAGATGTCTTAATCCATTTGTCACAGGTATCACAGCATGTTAAGGTCAATCCTGTAAGTGTTTTCATTAAGTGTGTAGAACAGAAAAAATAAAAAAGACCTTGAAGAACACCTCTGAATAAGATCAGATGTTGTCATGCCCTTTTTCTTTCTTTTCCCAGCCATGTCCCAGAAGAAGAAATGTGAGTCCTCCATTTTCTTGTCTCTCTCTATAACACCAGACCTGCCCTTTCCACTGGTTTGACTGTGTGGAAGTGGGAGGTGCAGAGATGTGGGTGTGTCTGAGTGGTAACATCACAGCTACTACTTGCCATGTCCTGGGCATCATGTTGGCAGAACGTACTACGTCTGTGCAAAACCCGTAATATAGTGTGCATAGCAGAACGTCTTGTTTAAAGTCTTTTGATGAATATTTTTAACAATACACACGACAAAATGTTAGACATCCCGTCTATTATTTTCAAATGTTGTGTTGGAAAAGATGTTGTCTGCAATGGACAAAATTCAGATGCAACACTGACCAAACATCCAAAGAAAATCGTGGGTTTTGCACAGGCGTAGAATGTTTTGTCAGCGTGTTGTCCTAGGCTGACTGAAATTTACTGCAAAGAAATTACGCTTGTTATGCTGACGTATTTATAGTGCTCAAATTGTGAAGAAATGCTACCGGCTTAATTAATTCTATCAGAATTTATTAGACTACATGTGTGTACACTGTAAACAAATTAAATTACACTTAACAAGGATTTGAATTAGTTTCTGGCAAATTGTGATCTCTAGAAATCAAATGAATTAGAAACGTAAATGTAACTGTAAGAATTTGACAAGACCAGTATCCTACTGCTATTTCATTTTTGGAAAATTGTGGACTTCGATCAGAAAACTAAAGAGTATCCTGCTGAATTGAAATTTGGCCAGTTTATGACTTCATTTTGTAATATTCAGCCACCTATCTTACATATGGTCACACTCATCATCAGACTACTACCATATTAATGAGATATCTGGATGTGACCTTGAAAAATGTCATTGCCAGTTTAATCACTCCTTGGCCACACCCACATGGCACTAGACAGCTGAGTGGGTGTGGCTAATTAGAATCAATCAAGTTATACTGTACACATTGCGATTCTAATATGGGAAAATTTGAAATCAGTATGTGTCATAGGTTTTCAACAAAATGTTGCAAAAAGAGCACTGTTAGTGTCAAAACATGTAGGTTTCAATATTTGGATATGGTTTGGTCCAATTCATCAGTGCATCTGTCAAGCATTTTTATTAGTGTTATTTCTTAGAACCATTCTGTTGAGCCTTTGATAAAAAATAACAAAAAAATGGAAACTACAAAGTAAAATAAAATTAGAAATTAGTCATCTTTAGTTAATCTCAGGCTTGAACTTGAACATGGCTAGAAACAAGGGCAAAAACAGATGAGCAAAATATGTTAAGCACCTCCAAGGCATTGCCACTTCTAAGACTGTTACTACTCATGTCAGTGAAATCAAATTTCTAGAAGTTGTGTAACCACCAAGAAGAACAACAGCCATAAAAAGGTGACGGTGTGAAAGAAATTTCAATTGATTCCTCCTAGAATCAGGTTTGAATGGCTTGTGTTGACTTGTAATATTCATTAGCCATTAAAACTGCTGGGAAAATTGGTATATTACCATTGGGAGGGAGTAACGACTGGTAACTGACAATTCTAGGGTGATCCACGGGCAATTTGGCTTATCTTGTCTGAACAAAATCACTCCCTCTGGCATTACCAATTAAAGCATTTACCAAATATAACAGCTTTCTAACCTTGATCTTTCATCAGGGTAAGGCATAGCATAAGCTAACAAGCTCCAATGATTTTATGCAGTAAGCAGAAAAGGAAATGAAAGAAAATCAGGTACATATGTCAATTTATAAAGAATGACAAAGGGTAGACCAAAATTACTGGCAGATCAGATCATTTTCATCTTCTAACAGTATAAAGAAAACATATAAAAGTACCTCTAGATACAAGACTTGTTCCCGATGCACTTGCACATTTACAAATTCTTTCTTGCCATTGCAACCTGCAACTTACAATACAAGTATTAATTTTGGAGACTGTTAATCTAAAAAAAAGATGAAAAAAAAGGATTTTGTGAATTGCCATGTTCAGTCTCCAACAAACAGTGCTATCATGGGCTCCAATACCTGGACGAACCTTTGGGGAAATATTCTGTAATTCCATCAGCCATACTCTCATTTAAATGTGGTGCCAGGCAGGAAGACTGGACCTGAGGTAGAGCTGTGATGTGCCTGGCATGAATGATGATGAGTGACAGTGTGGATTGTGATCAGAACCACTCTGTTGTACATCATAATGTGATCAATTTTTTTGGCAATGATAAAAAGTATGAAGTGTGTGCAGAATATGCTAAACAGTGTGATTTCTTCTTGTCTTTTTGGATTTTTTTTTGCATGCACAATTCCATTCATAATTTGCAATCATCTTTTTGTGTATGTGGAACAACATTTTGTACAATCCTTCAGCATTGTTTCAGGGTTATTTCAAGTTAAGCAAAGTTCTCTGATGAAGCCATTAATGTTTAGTAGAATCATAGAAAATACTGTTTTCTACTGGTGTGATTCTAACGCAAGATTATTAAACTTAAGGATGAGAAGTTAAAGATGGGGAGATGACGGGAAGTCTATTCATTTCAGAGACTTGGTATCTGGTATTATGTATGACTGATAATGTACTGTAAATTGTGAAAATTTCTGGTAGTTTTAAAACCTTTGCAGTGGTTTTTATTTCATGGTTGGAGCTAACAGGAGGTTTTCATGGTGCTGAAACAAGTCTATAATACATCAGTCATACAAAAAAAGAAATATTCTGGGTGTCTTTGAGCGCACCATGAAAATAAAACTATCGCAAAAGTTCCATGATTTACAGAATAATGTTTTGCCCTGAAACCCTCCAAATCCTAATCATGTCTACAACCATACATTATCCCTTCAAAAGGTGACCCCATTGTAGCTGGACTAGTAATTCTTTATCATACGGTTTGGCTGATTGTGTGCCTGATGATGTTTGGAAGTTCTTAAAGGGTTTGTATGGAGATTCTGTAAGGTGCTTGACAGATACACAGTTATAAGGGACATAGGCCTTATCCGTCTCTCTCACCTGTTCTGCTTTGTAATGTCAAGAACTTGAATTTCAAAAATCGGACCAGTTGACAATTTTTTAGGACTTCCTGCACAAACAATGTTGTGAAATACAGCTTGTATACAGTAAAGTTATAGATTTCTTTGCAGTCCTGAGAAGTAGCAAAATACTCTGCATCTATATGCTAACAGGAGGCTTATCAGTCAGGCCACAGGCCTTCATTTTTAAAACCTAGTGTAAACGATCTTTTATCAGATAATGGCTTAGCCTCGCGATTAGGCTGCAGAAAGCAGTTTCTATGAATGGCGTCCACATTAAGATAGACGATAGGATCTCCTGAGGACAACATGTTACGTATATTGTTTACGCTGCATGCATATTCATGAGCAGTAATTAGCTTTTAGATTACTGCCGCACACAGTTTTTTAGCAGTAACTATAAGTGATGAAACTTCTGAACAATAGTGTTTGTGTCGCTTATCCTAACCACAGTAATTGAGAGCCACTTCCAATTTTGTGTTTAATGTCACCAGTCCTGAAGCATATAGTATGGGTTCCTTCGATATTGAACTTGACAGGCTGAGTGTTCTTCATATAATCACATAGCAGCAATGTCAAGACTTAAAAGGTTACAAGTTCATTGGTGATGACAAGATTTCAGAATTATCCCTACTATAGTTAACATTGTTGTTACTCCGAGCTACATTTTGACTGACAGGCAAATGCAGGAAATCCCATCCCAGAGTGACATGGCAAAAGTGCAGAGAAATTCTTTGCAGGACTTAAAGCTAAACAGAAGTGTTGATGCATACACATGCATGTCTTAACCTACAAAAAGTGCTGAAAATGGGACAGTCCGTAGGGATGTGCAGCTAACTGCCTTTTAAAAGCTACATGTGTCATGTATTTTGGGATGTTCCATTTTGTATTTTGGGGAATCTAGAGGCAGAAATATTTTAGAACCCTCCTTCCCCTTAGCATTACTAATAACAGATTAGATTGTTCTTTAAAATGGAATATTCTACACCTTGTAACAATAGAATTGCCGTAACAATCTTTTTAGCTTAGTATATATAATACATGAGTGTAAAACATCATTAAAATGAATACTGTGTAGCACAAAATACCCAGTGTTTTGGGAACGGTTTTCTTGTCAGCTTGCCAAGGCAGTGCAGAAATGGATGTCGTGTAATGGGAGCCGCTTGGCTCTGCTCCACTAATTGTGTTAGATGCAGCGCGCTCCTGTACATCAGGCAAATCGCTTACGCACAGCTTCACAGCACGCTCCAGTACACGTCCCTGTGCCACTTTCCTGGCCCGGACCAAAAGTTCCTCAGGAAAGGAGCAATGACTTTTGAAAAGAAATTTTTTGCAGCTCCCCTTAATTATAGCGTAACAATCTAGAATCCTTCGGTGTTACTAAGGGTCAGAGCAGGCGGTAGGAATACATTAAAGTAGGCAGCAGGTGCATTGTAAACAGCTAGAAGCCCTAATCATTCTCGAAAAAGGAAGCAGCATTATGTTACAGATTTACCTCCTGTTACCTGCCATTTCTTGTTTACAGCACCACAGAACATCTCTGAAAAATTAGACACAGTGCCGTATTTCAGGTTTTGAGGTGTACTTATCAGTCCTTGCAGCAATATTGAGTCCAAACCCTACTGAAGTCAATAAATCAGTGTTATTACGTGTCCTTGATGTGTAATCTCCTCATCTTTCTTGTAGATGATATATCGCGTATTTTATATACAGTTGTCCCAAATTGATTAATGCGTTCCGAAGACCATCACAGAAACAGATTTTCAGAAGTAACATGGCTCTCTGCAAACTAATAACTAGACCTGAGTGTTGTTTAGGGCCAATTTTACAACATATTTTTCTGTGATTGGGTACCTTCTCCAAAAATAGTAAATGAACGATACTGAAGGCATACACTAAAATTTTTTACGCTAGCTTTTATATTGGCAAGAAGGAAGGGGTTTTCCTGTTTCCAATTAGCATTTTTCATAGTTTGAAAATAACTGTAATTCATTAATTAGGTTTTAAGATATCGAATGCCTGCTGTACAGTAACTTGTGACATCCCTGGAACCTGTGCACACCCACATACTGGTCAGTCAAAGAATAAAAATTGGTGAATTAACTTATAGCATCTAAACAGAAGTGAATGAGTAATTTTATATCTGCTCAGATAGTTGCTGTCCAAAAAAAATTAAACAAGTCCTGTAATTATAATAATATAGAATTATATAAGATGATTTTTAGATATTGTTTTGCGTTCCTTACATCAAAAACGTACAAATATTCAAAGCAGCATTGCTATAGATATTGAAACATATTACCTCCCATAACCAATTTTACTGAAGAAGCCCTGGGTATTAAACCTACAGTATTCCCATTATCTTGTCACTCTTCACACGTCAAGCTTATCTCAGATGTCAACTGCACACCCGCACACGTACTTGCTGGTGCGAAGACTGTGAATAATCCTCCGGAGTAATTTCGCCTCAACCTATAAATTACCGGGAAATAAATGTGCCCAGATAGAGAGCTTGTAGCCGTGAGAGTGACGTGTGTTCTGTCAATGTCTCATACCATAAAATCATTCTTAGATTACTTTCTTTGATGTTGTGTGCAGGGATTTTGTCACATCTTTAAGAGCTGGATGACTTACTTTGGTACTTAGACTTAGGTACTCTCATGACGCATAAGGCAAGTCAAAGTGGCCCAGTCAGAAGCCAGTCAGACACTGTGACAGTGTATATAATTAGACTACTTCTTTTTGTGTATTCATAGTCAGTGTACAAGATGCTAGACTCTGTAACACAAATTGTAAATTACTCTATATTCACGGTAGAAAATTTTGCGTTTGCGACGGGTGCATAAGAAAGAAAGTCGACAAATTATTGGCAGTACTAATAATGAATTTGTGGCATAGAAGTGACCACAAAAACTGTGAATATAAAAGTACCGCAAAGATAAAGTGATTCACAGTGCATCATGTACATCGCCATTAGAAAGTTGTGGCCTCCATTCTGAATGTTTTAATGTGCGTTATGAAGCTCAATCCTCTCTTCTATCTTTCTGAAGAGATGCAGTGATTGACGATGGCAGTCAAACCAAGGCTGATAAATAAAGCCCTTTGAAGACAAATGATCCTATCTGGTCAGATCTGAAATGAGAATTTTGACAAATCAAGGAAAAACTGGGTCAGCCCATAAACCCGCTACTTTATCAAAGACATGCAGAGTTACATGTAGACTACTGCATCCCAAAAATTCTGGTCTTGGGGAAAACATTTTTCAACTCTGGCATTTGATGTATGTTCACACGGCTCAATTATCATATCAAATACTGCTTCTGGCTTGTTTCTGATTATGCATCTACCAGATCTCGATACATCATCTTGGTGTTGAATATCAAGATGGAAGGATCTCCAAAAATGCATTTTTGAGATAAGGGAAATCTGTACTGCTACATGTACCAGTTAAACATATGTCATGCTAGCTGAAAGTTTTAGTTTCTGATGAATTCAATGACTACATGATTGTATAATAGCTAAATTTTCTTGCTGTTAAACGGTTTCAGGTATATACAAATTAAGGCATGGTTTGGCTTAACTAAAACTGGTGCCCCTGTCCCTGGTGCTGAATGACACACCAACAATACTAGTGTCCCTGTTTCAAGTGCTGAAATCACACCAACAAACTAGTGTCCCTGTCCCTGGTGCTGAATGACACACCAATGATACTAGTGTCCCTGTTTCTGGTGCTGAATGACACACCATCAATACTAGTGTCCCTGGTACTGAATGGCACACCAACAAAACTAGTATCCCTGTCCCTGGTACTGAATGACACACCAACAAAACTAGTGTCCCTGTCCCTGGTGCTAAATGACACACCAACAAGACTGGTGTCCCTGTCCCTGGTGCTGAATGACAGACCAACAAAACTAGTGTCCCTGGTGCTGAATGACACCAACAAAGCTAGTATTCCTGCCCCTGGTGCTGAATGACACACCAACAAAACTAGTGTCCCTGTCCCTGGTGCTGAATGACACACCAACAAAACAAGTGTTCCTGTCCCTGGTGCTGAATGACACACCAACAAAACTAGTGTTCCTGTCCCTGGTGCTGAATGACACACCAACAAAACTAATGTTACTGTCCCTGGTGCTGAATGACACACCATCAAGTCTAGTGTCCCTGTCCCTGGTGCTGAATGACATGCCAACAAACAAGTGCTGTTTATATTCGACATTTCTATTGATTGGACAATGATACTGAGAAAGATCAATATTTTATTGATTAAAGAAAAGGACAGGTTGGGAAGGGAACTGATTTTGATACATTAATTCATGTAATTTTAAGGAATGTTTTTTCCTGCACAGCTTTTCTTACAATACAAGAAAATGATAAATTGATCTTTGATACCCAAATTTTCATCATGCAAACAATGAAAATTTTTATTAATAAACAACCGATATATGATATACATTTATATAATCAAAGGTTATATCATTGGTATGTGCATAATACAGTGCCTTAATTTTGCTGTGATTATTTAGAAAGGGATTTGAATGGTACACTGATGTAGAATTTATGTATTTATGAATTTTCGGTGTCTCAGCTATTCAGTAATTTTACCAATCATCAATTATTGGATAAAGGAGATTATATTCAAAAGGATTAGTGATAAATGTTTTTGTTGTTTACAGCATCAGCACTTTCACATACCCTGTGGTATTCTTATTTTTTCACCTTTAAAATTGACTTCTGGGTTAATATTAAGAGTAAGAGTAAATATATATATATGATAAGAATAATAACTAAAGATAAAAAGTGTAATTTTTGCTATGTAATGCTAATTGCAATTTAATTGCATAAATTTTCTGTAAAGGTTGGTTATACCCATCGTGCATCGGTAGCATAAACAAATGAACTCATTTCACATCAAAGAATGGTTATGGTTATTTCCAAAAAGGCCAAAGTCACATTCTTCAGGCTTGCCTCGCTTCATATAATCTTCAGCTGCCTCAAGGTCAAGTAAAAAAACTGGGTGGAAGTGTGTGGGGAGTGCAGATAGGCAGGTGCTAGACCGTGTGCGCAGATATGAATATTTAATGAGCCTCGGGTTCAGGGGAATTCCGGAGCTCGCTTTTGCTGGGGCGTGGAGGGTTATAAATTGCTGCAGGGGCATGATTGTATTTGAATGTGATAAAGTCGCATTTCATATGCATGATAGTATCTGGAGTGAAAGGTAATAATAACATTTATAGAGGTTTCAAAGGCCAGAGTGAGTGGAAGTGTGGAGGGTCTCGCTAAGTTGGTTGTTACCTATAAGGGCACTCAAGGATAGCATGGATGATGATGAAGATGATGATGAGACACAGTATATTTTCTTTTTTTTTTAATATTATTACAATGGAAAAATCCTAAAACTTTGTCGATGAGCTGTTACAGGGACAGGGAGTCTCCAAAAAATATTTTTTTCATGAGCTGATAATGATTTTACATACTTGGATTGTACAGTACTTCGGATTTATATCTATGTTGCTGTAATTGGCCTGAGACTCACATAGTATTACATGAATTAATGAAAATGCTGTATTCCCTTTTATGACTGTGATTTTATATACCAATCCTACATATTCTTCTACATACCACCAAGGAAGCTTGTCATATAGAAAAATAATGTTCCAAAGCCATGGTACCTAGACAACTGAACTCATTTTGAATGTGAATATGTTACATATAAAATATAACCAAAAGTGATCCATTTTTAAATGAGGTTAGTTTCATGTCTTTCAATAGTAAGTACTGTAAGAATTCTTTTACATTACTTAATGGTATATGAACATAATAATATGATGACACTGTAACATCATATTTTCCTTGCAATTAGCAATACATATCTTGATTACTTCAGTTTCATTGTATGGGGGGGTCTCATTATAGGTATAACTTGAAGTCTGATGCCAAGAAGTCTGATGCCAGCTCATGATGTGCATTACATTTTCATAAATTTGCATATTAACTACAATGGATGTTTAATTATACATGATGTGTCTTGTGTGTGTGTGTGTGTGTGTGTGTGTGTGAACCACTGTTTCTCATTATGATTATAGTAATTATAGTATACATGTACATGTAAATACATGTACATACATGTACATACAGTAAGAAAACCTATTAGTACATGTAAGTCACTAACTTCTGGTAACATTGGGTTCAATATACAACTTTGTTGGTTGGATGTAACGTTACATGTAAGAAATGGGAAGGTTGAAATTGTGACTGTCACATCAGACGAGTCACATATGATGCAAGTGTTGGAGTTACTTATTTTTATCCTATGTATAACTGCAACTAGACCTGCATCTGGAATAATCAGCTTTTGTAGCTAGCACTGTCTGATTCCACCTTTGTACCAATGCAATATGAACTAACTCTCCTGCATGGTTCTAACCCTGCTTGCTTCTAAGTTATTTGACAATGTCCACCAACCAATCCTTGTCAATGCATGGGATTGTGAAGAAGGATTCACTCACTGTCTCCATGCAGCAACATTAATTCCCATCACAACCTTTCACTTTGAATTCCTTTTTCTTCTTCCCTTTTTTGCATGCATGCTACTTCCCATTGACTAAACAGACAAAGGTATGGTAACTCCATCTGATTTTGCTTCACAACTTTTGCCACTAACTACATTTTTTCATGACTGCTACTAAACTTGACAATAAAAAAATCCTCCTCCTGCCTTTTTTGATGTGCGATGTATATATCAGAGAGCGATGAACTCCTTGGAGATGGTTATTGCAATCTGCAGCCTTTTGCTCCACTCATAACAGTTGAAGGTCACTCTATTCTCCGCTGTCTCTTCAAGAGTTTCCCAACGTGTGGCGTAAAATCCTGTGAGGTCTCCCGTTAATGAGTTTGTGAGCCTCAGAACAATATTGTTTTTCCAAGGTCACTCTCAATCTGCTCTGTACATCTGCTGAATCAGCAAGAGCCGACTGGCTGCAGCTGCTTTGGATGAATGTTATCTCACGATCACACTGACTCGTATTATTTCCTCACTACATGCAAAGAAATTCTTATAAGAGGAGAGGGGAATATTGGACTTAACAACATATTGGAGCTGTAAAGGATTTTAAATCAGAAGTTTGTCCTCTCTAAGGAGTTTGTTCATTTCTCTCAAAACTATCCAATTCTAGATGTGGATGTGTGGTGTTCGTTTTAGATGCAGTTGACAGTTTAGCTTAATAACATATTTTGTAGTTTCATGGCTCAGTAGATGTCCTGACTAGAGTCATTCTGGTATACAAATTACACACTCATGTAAGGACAAACGAAGTGTTCATTAATTTCCTTCAATTTGCCTAATATTTGATTTTTGCCCTCTGTTATGTTTCTTTTTCCACAGGTATAAACTTACCTTTTGAATTAGTTCTCCGATCAGGATGAATGATACCTGGTTCCTCCAAAGTAACAGTTGTTTTTTTTTTGCTGACGTGTGGCAGGTGTATTCTCAGAAATACAACTGTCATACAGTTTATGTGTACACATCTGTACAGAGAAAGATCTGTTCCACATCTGTTGGTTCAGGTCTGTTACATAGCTCAGTTTCATAGCTATGCAAAGGTACAGGTCCGCTGCACATGCCATTGGGTACATACATGTACACAGGTCTGTCTCACATCATGTACTTACAGATCTGTTGCTCTCCTGTTGTAAGTCTGTCACACATCTCTAGGTACATGGCTGATACAAATCTGTAGGTACATGCCTGTTACACGTGTCTGTCCTCTGTGATTATGCATATTATCATTGGTGACAGTTGTGTCTCCAAAAGGGCATGACAAATCTACTTATTTCATAAATTTTCAGAAAATCAAATCAACCAGCATCCTTTCTCTGGTTCAAACATATCTCGAATATTTCTTCTTCCTAAAATAAGGCACCTAAAGATACAATTATATTTAAATACAAACTGCCTTCTTGAAACATCAACTTTGGACTTATCTGAGTATCTAAATACTTGCTGCACTCATCACAAGAAAATCGTCACTACGAGACAGTGCAAATCAACATGACCTTCATACAAGCTGGTTTCAGTTTTTGTTCTTCTTGTTCTTCTGTTGCCTTCTTATCCCCTGTTTGGACAAAATTTTGTGGCAAATTGGGTACTTATCTTACAAACTGGATAGGAGGATAATGTCTGAATAAAAGAAGGGCCTTCCTTTCTCACAAGGCAGAAATGTCTAATGTATAGAGAGTTACGGGTGTTTTATTGCCCTTAACTCTGGGACTGCAACCAGCAAAAAAAGTAAACAAGTAGACCCTAAATTTTGGTGAGAAAAGTACATTTTGTTTTAAGTCATCGGTGAGAAAAATAACAAATTGTTGAGTGTGTTTGCAGCGGTAAAACAAGAACTTGGAAATAGTGGACCTATCTTACACTATTGCCATCCATTTCAACCAAACTGTCTCAGATGAGGAGCAGTTTTACAATGTTTACTGCTGTTGTATGTCTCAAGTCCACATTGAAACTAAACTTTTAACCTTGTTTTTCTTTTAACAGGTTACACAATTCTTCTTCAAACTGTCTTAAGTGGATCTTCACGTGTTAGTAGAGATTGGCAGTGTGATCATATTGACTGTGTTTTTTTTTCTATTCTCCAGCACAAGAAGCTGTGACCGCCACGTTCCGAGGCTCAGAGTACTTCGTCTACGACCTTTCTGGCAGTCCCATCTCGAGCAGCCACGATGAAATCACGCTGGGCTTCAAGACCCACCAACGCAGCGGCCTGTTGTTCCACACGGGGACCGGTCAGGACTATGTCAACCTTTCCCTGAAAAATGGCGCGGTTTCCCTGGTGGTGAACCTCGGATCCGGCGCGTTTGAGACCCTGGTGGAACCCCTGGAGGGCACCTTCAATGACAACCGATGGCACGATGTGAAGGTCACTCGGAATCTGCAGCAGGTAGTGTGCAGATTGCATTGTAACTCTGTGGTACTAATTCATTCCCGTAGGCAAAGCTGGAACACGGAGCGGCGACAACGTAATGGAGAAACTTAATGCACTCGGTGGTGTAAGAGAGAGATCGAAGCATTGCATAGTCGCTAACACATAAGCTGAAAATCCAGTGTTAAGACCTGAATTTGTTACGCTTTTGTTTCACTTTAATTTGTTCCACCTGCAGAGTTTTAGAGGGCAATTCCCTAGCAGGAATGCCAGAGTCAGTATGGTCAGTGTGGTCAACTTGTTAGATGTAACACTAACGGTAAAAATTAAGGACCTTTCAAGTTCTGCTGAACACATTGAATACGCATTACTAAATCTGAATTTTTACCTTCTCCACCCACTTTCCTCGCATAGCAGTCGAACATAGGATCCGCTATGGTAAAAACCTGTCTTCTGTGGTACATAACAATAAAATGTAATGTTTCTATGGACTGTCTATCTATGGATAAACAAGTCAAAAGCAATGCTAACAACAGTCTTTTGCATTCTAGCATAACTGTTGCACAGAGTGTGGCAATAAGTGTGTAATGCACTCATCTTTAATGGCTAAGACAAGTTTCAAACTGTGTGTTTTTTATATTAACTAATGGTGTCTCCTTTTTCTTTCTGTAACTTGTTCATAGCAGCTAATGGTGTGTGGACTCGATTGTTTTCAACCTGTGGTCTAATCCAAAAAGTCCTCTGTTGCTTCGCCACAAGGACTAACCTTTCTAAAAAGCGCAATGTGGCGGCCCTTGTGCAGGTTACGATTTCAGTAGATGAAATCTTCACGGAGACGGGGTTCACGCAAGATGCCTTCACCATGCTGGGGACCGACGACTTCATCTATGTGGGAGGCAGCCCCAGCAGCGCAGACCTGCCGGGTTCAACCATCACCAACAACTTCATGGGATGTCTGAAGCAGGTAAGCGTCGTGCTGGCTACAATAAGCTGGTTCACAGTTTAAACTGCGCATCACTGTGCAGTGTGATGTGTCGTAGGTAATATCTCAAGGTTAACCCTCCCAGTACCCAAAGCCTAGTTTTAATATTTCCTGACACGTAGACAACTTGATGTATAATACATGTCAAGCATGACAAGCATGGTCTGGACAAGAATTGTTTACAATTCATAGGCCCTTCAAACATGTGCAGATAAAACTGTGAAGCAGCTTATTGTCAACAATATTAGCATATCAACATAATAGGAACTCCATAAGTCACAAAATGGTGATGATGCTGCCCTCTGGATTTTTTGTTAGTTGACGTGTCTGCCAGTTTGTTGTGACATCACCATGTCCATTTCTTCTTGGGACATGCATTTCTCTGCATGTGTTGTATTACAATAACGGTAACTTTACATGTACATGTAGGTCCAAGACTTTAGTGCACTGTATGAATTACAGTTACTATACAGAAGGGTGCAGGTCAGGACAGACAGCGAATTCCCCTTGAGGTAGAAGCTGTGTGATTGTGAAAAAAGACTCCTGCTTAGACCAGACTAAACCAACAAAGGAGACAATGAATCTCGTGCCTTAAGTCTTGTCACTGAATGATGATGCAGCTTACTAGCTTCAGCTATCAGGAGATCTCTGGTTTGTTCCAACAAGCCCCAAATGGATTGTAGGTCTTGAGAATATGCTGGGTTTGCCTAGAACTACCATGACAAGGAATCCCCTCTCTAGATTGAATGGCACAAGTGCAGCTCCTATACATGTACATGTAGCTCAGCAGTGTTACATTTTACTGTTGTAACAAACACATTTTATGGGTCTTGAGGGAAAATAAGCACCATAGCACACTGTGCATGGAGTCACATATCAAGGCAGTGTGTAGCTTCTCTGGTATATTAATCTGCATGTCTATAATGCAAAGGTGATGAATGCAAACTAAGGGTGAAAAGATTACATTACTCTTCCCTCAAAAGGCAACCCTTTTCTGTATCAGTAGCAACCAATTGTTGAAAGCATTACACATCTACACGTACATGAGCAGCCCTGTCTTATTACAAGAAACTTTATTTGGGCATTATAAAAAAATTCCTTGTTTTGCAACTGGAGCATACAATTTTGTATTTGGTGCAGAAATGAATTATTGATAACATTACAATTATTGTACATGTACGTCTAACCCTCGGAAGACGGGGAACAACAGACGATAAACCGGACAGTGAGTGAGTGTGAGTGATGTTGCAACATACAACACTATTCTTATTCCTCAAATGGCACCTTTCTGCATGCTACGAATCTTGAATTACTTGTTAATTGGTTTCTGTTTGTGTCTGTTTCGCATAAATGGTAAAACATGTTTAGGCATACCGGTAACACACCAGCTTTGTACAGAAGATACAAGCCTTATAAAACCACACTGTCTAGTTTGATTCACTCACACTGGGATAGACCCCTACTTTTTTGACAAGTGTGATGACTTCTTCAACATGCTCGAGGTGTTACTTTCCTCGAATATTTACAGGGCCTTCCGGTATATGTCCCATCAGATCCCTAACTGAAGTCATATGTACTCATTTTTACCTGAGGTGAGCACAAAAATAGGTTTTAAGTCCCTTTCCCAAGGGCACAACATTGGGAGCTGCAAGAGATTCAAATTCAGAACCTTTAAAGTTCATTCTAAGTCAACACGCCTAACCACAAGACTACCTTGTCACCTAGCTTGCCACCTTAGCATTCTTTTATAGTGTAACAGATGGATACAGCATGTTATGTACATGTGCATGCCCTTTCAAGGATGACCCACATTAAGCAGTAATGGATACTTGTAATTAGCTCTTCTTCAGAAGTATCATGAACCCCTCTGTCTATCTGTCAACTAAGTTGTCCCAACAAATTACTTCAAGCACAGACTGTTGGTTTGGGATCATCAGTCTTACTCCAAATCTTAATTAGAATTATCAAAGCTACACAAAATCTAAAACAAAATACATGTATGCAAACCAAAGATTTTTTAGTAGAATTGTATGAATTTTTTCTTGCTTGATGAAGATTCAGTAGTAATGCTTCAATTTGTAATGAGCTGATAAAAAGATGTCTGCATAATTAAACATTTTACAAATTTGGAAAATTAAGTTATATTTGACATACTGTACATGTATTATGTACCATTAGATTATCACTATGCCTGCTTCATACATATTCCTTTCTATCTTGCCACAATCTAATAATCAGATCCTCTTTAAATGATGACTCGGCAATCTTATGCAACATATTCTGCCCTATATATCCTAGTTTAACATACAGCAAGCCATTGGAAAAGAGTGATGCATAACAACATCAAGGCGGCTCCCATAGGATGCTTTTACCATTTCATCAGGGGACACAATTTTGCGCCAGTCATCCATTCACTGCTGCATGTGTAAAGAACAGACAGGGCCCTGTACGCCAGCGGCATACCAATGAGCCCGAAGATCCTTTTCTGCCATTTTGTAGGATTATCGTCATACAGAATATAATCTTTCCCTGAGTCAGCAATATTGCATTGTGGTCAGCCATCTTGTCCTCTGTAGCCGCCCAAGGTCGTAGTACGGCGGGAGAATTGCGCACTGCAAAGAAAGAAAGAATAACAACCTCAGGTTGGAAATGGATGAGTTCATCGGTATCCTTTTCATATACTTTTGGCAGCGTCAAGAATTGCGGCAGCCTGTGTTATGAGAAAAGAAGCCCTCTAGACAGCTGCAGATCATTTCTAGATAGAACGAAGAAGAGGCCCTGGAGGGAGCAGGGCTGATGCCATTTCCTCTCAACAAATAAGATAGCAAGCAGGATTACACTGTGATCCTTCCCTTGCCTATTTCTCTCACACAGCAAAGTTGCTTTCTTTCATCAGTTTAGAAATCTTGACAGTTTGTTCTGGGAGGCAGTACGAAGTACTCAGTCACACAGATGCTTGTCGCCAGCTCTAGGGTCAAACAACCTATTTTGGGAATTTTCTTCCATCGCTCTTGCATCAAGGTGTGCATCAGTGCAGATATACCTTGCTAGGGGCCCGTTCACTTGTTGAGGCGAAGGTTATGTGTGTGTCTTATCAGTCAAAATGATTTGTGGTTGGAAGTACAAGTACACCAAACATACATAACTTGAATGTTTGAGTTATATTACTCAACCACATTTTAAAGGACAAGGAGAAAGTCAGGAGTCATGCAATTATTGATAATTGAACATCAGAATAATACTTAAAAAAAAAGATAATTATTCATGTGTCATACATGTACAACTTGCCATAGAAGATTGAATAAATGTCAGCTGAGGGTATGTAAGTAATTATTATGCAAACATACAAATCAAAGGATATGTCTGCCTAGGGAATGATAACTTACACCATATATAACGTTAAGAATGATAGAATTTTCCAGAGGGGCTTGCATTTCAAGAGATGTAGGTGTAGACATGTTTGTCATCTGTCTAAGCTATCAGCTTTGTTCTACATGTAGTAGTTACAACTGTTACAGTGGGTGGTCTAAGTTTTGGACGTTTATACTTTTGGAAAAAATATGTTGTACTTAGCTTTAATATGGCTGCTATTGTATTTTGGGGATGTGATATTTGAACTTTACTGCAGTGCATGTGGTATCTTTGGTATGCAGCTTTACAAGTCAGGGATAGGTCCAGTAGGTCAAATTTGTCAAATCCAGCAGCTGCCTCGAATCATGTAATACCAGTAATTTTAGGGAACCTTCTGCCAGTGAAAAACTCCGGCTTATAATCCTAAGGCACTACTACGAAGTTCAAATAATGTCAAGCACACCCAGGTGCACCTGTCAGGTTAGATTGGAGGTTGCAAGGTCAAAATGGTCTCTCATGATTAAGGATTATTCCTAACATTGAACTTGCTCCAAATTGGTGTGAGCTTGTCAGGTCAGTAAATTCCGACAACCTCGGGCTCGAGCAAATCAATGTCTCATTAAACCCGGGCCTTGGCCATCTGTTTTCTGCAAACTACTTCTTTAACGAGTCGTGTTACACAGAGTTTGTAAATGCATGCAGCTCACATATGGAGGCAGCGACCAAGTCAAAGTTCTCTCATGCTAAGGCCACACCAATTTGATTAATTGGTTCTCGGATTTGCCTGCTTCGTTTTTTCTGATTTGAAAGAAAAAGTTAATATTTTGGCTCTCAAACAGTTGATGAAATCTTGTCTTCCAAGTTGTTACAGTTTTTCCGTATCAATACTATAACATAAATTTGATAAGTTTAGAATTATAAACCAGCCAGGTATGTTGATGTCATGGCTCCTATTGTAGCTTTTGGCACGATAAGAAGATGCCTAGGTCTGTTTTTTTTCACCCTGTTATTCATATTTTTCTTAAAAAAAGACAAGAACCAACAGATCAAATTTGTGTGGCCGTAAGGCGACTTTTAAGTTGGTTATTAGGCATACTAGTTGGTTGGAAATTTGGAAACTTGCATGTGTCCATTGAGGTCCATTGCATTTTGAAGAGGCTTTATCCTTGACAATGTAATTAGGTCATTACTTTTCTTTCATGGTGGACTTGGTTAGATGGAATATCAATAATTTTCCTACTTTGTTGTGACCGGAAGGTCTTTGCTTAATGGCATATCAGCCACAAGGAAAAGTAGTTACTGTAACAGTTTTAAGGCATTTTGTATAAAATGGGCAACAGCTGGTTCCCCAATACACATGTCTCTTATGCTCAACATCAGTGATGGTAGATATCTTTTTTTCATTTTGATATTTTTTCTATTAGGCCACACCAATTTGATTTGTTGGTTCTCAGATTTTTTCAGAAAAATATTAAGCAACGGTGAAAAAAATGAAGCAAGCAATGAAGTTAACATACCAGGCTGGTTTGTAATTCAAACAATGACTTTCAAACTTTTAATCAAACCACTGCATTGATAGATGGAAAAATGTAAGCTAGAACTCTGAAGAGAAGGGATTTCCTTCATCTGTTGGTGCCAAAATATGAGCATTTTGGAGTTGATTCAGAGGCTGAATTTTTTTTTTTTTTGACAAATCAGAAAAGAATTAAGCGGGCAAGTCCAACGACCAATAAATTAAATTGGTGCGGCCTCAGAGAGTAAACTAAGGACAACTTCGCAAATCGTAATTGAATGTTCACACTCAGAAATACAAAAAATGATTGAGTGCAAATTTAATGGGATTGAAAGTATCATACCAGCGACTCTGAAGCACTCAGTGCCAGGGAAGATCTTCTACAAGACACTGATAGAATCAGAATAATACAATTTACCGGGTGCCTGTTACAAAACCGATGATGCTATCAGAATATCGGCTGTGCAAATGAAATGGCACTTGGCACCAATAGGTCTGAAGCATTGATATGATAAAGATGAAGTCTACTGGGATTGGAGAGGGTGGACATGGTGAATGCTAACCACTCGATTTGGAAGAGGATAACCTTCTGGTTTAACCTCCAAAAGAAAACTAAATGGCTCAAGGCGGTGCATACTTGCCTCTTGAATTAGAGTAACATCAAAGGAGACATAGCTGAAATCAAATATAAGCATGCAAATAGTGGTGTCCTTCAAAGCATTGGTAGCCTTAGCATCCTCTTCATTTACATTGTAGATCTGCAACATCGATGCTGCCATCTAAAATGCTCCTGCAGCTAACAGCTAACGTTTTTTGTAGCTACATGAT
>NW_017804243.1:850295-864430 GCF_001625305.1 Branchiostoma belcheri | reverse complement strand
AGAGTTTGTAAATGCATGCAGCTCACATATGGAGGCAGCGACCAAGTCAAAGTTCTCTCATGCTAAGGCCACACCAATTTGATTAATTGGTTCTCGGATTTGCCTGCTTCGTTTTTTCTGATTTGAAAGAAAAAGTTAATATTTTGGCTCTCAAACAGTTGATGAAATCTTGTCTTCCAAGTTGTTACAGTTTTTCCGTATCAATACTGTAACATAAATTTGATAAGTTTAGAATTATAAACCAGCCAGGTATGTTGATGTCATGGCTCCTATTGTAGCTTTTGGCACGATAAGAAGATGCCTAGGTCTGGTTTTTTTTCACCCTGTCATTCATATTTTTCTTAAAAAAAGACAAGAACCCACAGATCAAATTGGTGTGGCCGTAAGGCAACTTTTAAGTTGGTTATTAGGCATACTAGTTGGTTGGAAATTTGAAAACGTGCATGTGTCCAATGAGATCCATTGCATTTTGAAGAGGCTTTATCCTTGACAATGTAATTAGGTCATTACTTTTCTTTCATGGTGGACTTTGTTAGATGGAATATCAATAATTTTCCTACTTTGTTGTGACCGGAAGGTCTTTGCTTAATGGCATATCAGCCACAAGGAAAAGTAGTTACTGTAACAGTTTTAAGGCATTTTGTATGAAATGGGCAACAGCTGGTTCCCCAATACACATGTCTCTTATGCTCAACATCAGTGATGGTAGATATCTTTTTTTACCTTCGCCAAGAAGGTTATGTTTTCAGTAGCGTTTGTCTGTGTGTGTGTATGTATGTATGTGGGTTTGTGTGTGTGTGGTTTAGCAAGATAACTCGAGAAGCGGTGGATAGATTGGAATGAAACTTGGTAGGTGGGTTAGGTCTTCATGAGACCTAGAAATGATTAGATTTTGGGCCCCCTGGCGGCTTACCTAGGTACTGCAGCAGAACTTCCGGTTTTGATATCTCGTGATCTGGACATGCTAGGGTCACGAATTTTAAAGGGCAGATAGCTCTTGGGATAGGGAAGAAGTGACATGAGTTTGGGTCCCCTAGCGGCTTGTTCTGGGACTGCAGGAGCATTTGTTGAAAAATTTTCGAAGGAGGATAACTCAAGAACCGGTTGATGGATTGTCGTGATTTTTGGTATGTAGGTAGTTGAAGTGATGCTTGACATGATCAAACAACAATTATGCAAATCAGGGGCTAATTTGCATAATTAATGAGGAAATTCTATAAATCTTCTTTATTCGATAATAGAACTATGAAACACTTGTGACATCACTTGTGAGAACGAGAAAAAACATCTGGGGATATAGATTATGTAAATGAGGACCTAATTTGCATAATGAATGGTAAATTTTTATAATTTCATAGTTGTGACTGTTGGGAATTTCATACTTGCCACATTTGGAAGTTAAGTGAAGGTGAACATCAACAAACATAATTTATTCAAATCATGACCTCATTTGCATAATTTATGAGGAAGTGCTATAATAGCATTTTTGTTAAGATAAGGCTGTCATTGGGTGGAGAATATGATCAGCTGATATAATCCATGCAAATGGGGCTCTTATTTACAAAACCAATGATTAAAATTGTATACTTTGTCAACCACAAGGGTTAACATCATTTGGCGAAGGTATGAGATCGTGGAACTCTTGTTCATTTTGATATTTTTTCTATTAGGCCACACCAATTTGATTTGTTGGTTCTCAGATTTTTTCAGAAAAATAATAAGCAACGGTGAAAAAAATGAAGCAAGCAATGAAGTTAACATACCAGGCTGGTTTGTAATTCAAACAATGACTTTCAAACTTTTAATCAAACCACTGCATTGATAGATGGAAAAATGTAAGCTAGAACTCTGAAGAGAAGGGATTTCCTTCATCTGTTGGTGCCAAAATATGAGCATTTTGGAGTTGATTCAGAGGCTGAAATTTTTTTTTTTGACAAATCAGAAAAGAATTAAGGGGGCAAGTCCAACGACCAATAAATTAAATTGGTGCGGCCTCAGAGAGTAAACTAAGGACAACTTCGCAAATCGTAATTGAATGTTCACACTCAGAAATACAAAAAATGATTGAGTGCAAATTTAATGGGATTGAAAGTATCATACCAGCGACTCTGAAGCACTCAGTGCCAGGCAAGATCTTCTACAAGACACTGATAGAATCAGAATAATACAATTTACCGGGTGCCTGTTACAAAACCGATGATGCTATCAGAATATCGGCTGTGCAAATGAAATGGCACTTGGCACCAATAGGTCTGAAGCATTGATATGATAAAGATGAAGTCTACTGGGATTGGAGAGGGTGGACATGGTGAATGCTAACCACTCGATTTGGAAGAGGATAACCTTCTGGTTTAACCTCCAGAAGAAAATTAAATGGCTCAAGGCGGTGCATACTTACCTCTTGAATTAGAGTAAAATCAAAGGAGACATAGCTGAAATCAAATATAAGCATGCAAATAGTAGTGTCCTTCAAAGCATTGGTAGCCTTAGCATCCTCTTCATTTACATTGTAGATCTGCAACATCGATGCTGCCATCTAAAATGCTCCTGCAGCTAACAGTCCGTTTTTTGTAGCTACATGATTGTACATGTAACATGAAGTATACAATGCCATGTAGTTTAATAATTCAGTCTTGCCTAGGGGTTGCACAAGGTAATCTTGATCGAGGTTTTTACAGTGGAATGCTCACTGATAAGAAGCTCTACAGCAAATATATCATATTCTGGGGCCAGCATCTATTGTTAAGAAGAGTTTCTACTCAAATCCTAAATATAATTCACTATATATATTATAGTAGGTAGAACGATTTCACACAAAATGTGCTGCCCCCTCCCCCCTTGCTGTGCATTCAGTGTGGCACTGTTGCCCAAGGCAGGGTGACAGAGGTCACTTCTATATGTAACCCTCTAAAGCATCATCATGCAACTGTAACGGCTATACGGTGTTGCATGTCCTTCATGACATAAAGCCTTTAATATTGGCTTCTTTAGTCCTTTTTTTTTAGTAGGGCCCACCTAGAAGTTATTAATGCCAGTGATGTCTGCATGTGCCCTGCATATATAGTATAAATGGATGATAAACTGATTTGATTTGTAACTGAAGATTATGGGGGTTTGTTTAACCCTGCTTTACACTGTGGACAGTTCTGACAGTTATTATACATGTGAAAACTACCATAATAACAAACACATTGAATTCTGTGTAAAGCCTTTATTTCCTTCATTAACAACCTTCAAAACAAGTGGAATTTGCCTTAGGAGTTTTTAAGACCTCCTTCATGGCACCTCAACTTGGTTGCACCTCTCCTTGGTGCTGAAATAGTGGTTGTGTGGAAGATACGCCAGTGATGTCTACATGTGCCATGCATATGATCAACACGTTTGATTTGTAATCTAATCGAAGATTATAGGGTTTAACCCTGTGTTAAATTGTGGACATTACTAACAGTTACATGTATTACACATATGAAAACTACTATAATAACAAACACATTGAATTCTGTGCAAAGTCTTTATTTCCTTAATGGACAACCTTTAAAACAAATGGAATTTGCCAATAGGAGTTTTAATACCTCCTTCATGGCACCTCAACTTGGTTGCAACTCTTCTAAGTTGCATCTGTCCTTGGTTGTACCTCACCTTGTTTGCACCTCTCCTTAGTGCTCAAATAGAGGTTGTACAGGGTGGAAGTTATTGGTATCTTCAATAATACAAATAGAGACAAAAATAACATTTCAGGCTAGCACAACCCTCCTCTTCACCCGTAAACTTTTGAGAGAAAACATCCCTTATGCATTATATTTTCCTGCAGAAGATTGATATTTGTCTGAACAAGGTGTTCTGCATTGATAACACTAGCTCAGGGGGCCTCTTAAATTTACCAGCCGTTAAATGGACCACTTCATTGGAGTAAGCCTAACGTTTGGGCTATGGTCTGCTACATGCACATTCACTTGGTAAATGCAAGAATATCAGCTGAATACAAAACATGGAAAACAAAAGGATCATTTGCAAAATAAATTGGTAGAAAGTTTCAACTAGAAACAGTAGTAGATACAACATAGATATGAAGTTGAGGTGGTAGATATGCAGATTATTCATATTCAACAATTTTAAAATTGTTGAATTTGTATGAATTAACCCTCCAAAGATGGTTCTTCTCAAAAAGTTTGCAATACAATACTGGAAAATTGGGCACTCCCTGAGGAGATTGTCTTTTTATTAAATAATACTGTGATTTGATCTTAGCAAAAAGTTACAATTTTTCACAATTTAGTAATAATGTGTTAAGTTCATGTATGTGAAAACCAGAAAGTTTATGCTCATGAGGATTTATCTGAAAATGTTTTGGAATTCTTTATCAACCTAAGTTAAAAGAAAATCACGTCAACCTGTATAGTGCTCTTTTGAGAAGTGCTGTTTGGTATTCATCTGACCTTTTTTGATGTTCTGCCATGTAAACATAACACAGTTTTTTTGCCACCAAAAAATCTTAAAAGTACAGGTTATTGACCCTCCATTACATTCATCCTTGGGGAGAACTTTGAAAAGGACAGTTAGCGGTCAGCCTCAGCTACACTGTGTACACGTAGCTCAGAGAAAATGACGAGAGAAATTTAACATTTTACGACCACCCCTGCAGGTTCAAAGCTTCTCTCAGTGCTATACCATCAATTCGAATCCGAGTGCAAAACATTTTTTACAAGTTTTCCACTAGCTTGCTTTGCCTCCTCTCTTCATTTTAAGAGCTCAAGTCATGTAGCCGAACGCATCGAGGCGGATCTATAGTGCACCTGTTTTATTGCTGTAGGATTCCGGAGCTTTTCCCTCGATAATTACCACACCATCCCAGGCAAACCCTGACCAGACAGGTCCCAGCTGCCGGGTGCAGGCATGTCACAGCCTTAATTGCAAATTGCGGAAGTTGGCGGGGAATGAAGCTGTTAATAAGGAAAATTTCCTCTCACTTACCTCCTGACAGCTCCAGATAAATTATGCGTGTGGGAGCTATTGTAGTCGTATGATAGGAAACTGTGTTGAACAAGGAATATAACATACAGAAATTGCTGTAATTATTAGTGTGTAAGTGCTTTTGAGATTGCAGTACACTTTCGTACTGTACTGCAAAGTTTTATGACATAATATTACAGTACCTAGGGTATGAAGAAACAAAATTTACTTGCTTGTTCGTAGAGCAATCTCGGAATTTCTTCAGTCGGCAACCCTTCTTCCACCTGCAATTTGTATTGAGCTCACTTCACTACAACATCTGCACTCTAATATGTCCCTTAACTTGAGAGAAGTGCATGTTTCCTGTTTGTATTATACGCTTGGGGCTGCACTTAGTAGGCATTGACCAAACTTTGGCTCTGGAGCCAAGCCCAAAGGTATGTCATTATTTGAAATAAAGCCCAGAGGCCCAATAAAAGGTCTTTTATCCCAAATTGCACCTCATAAATGGCTAAGAACGTATGTAAACACCTTTCCAGAGGACAGACTCTTGCACTTAAGTTACACCCGGTGTGGATAATACTAAGGTTTGCCTTGCTTGACTCTCATCCAGGCTACTTGCTCCTGATGAGTAATCTGTGCCCTTTATTCCAGTCCTGCTTTATTTGGCTCATTTTGCCTGGGAAAATTGCTTAGCTTGATGACTGTTGATGCTTGAGTTCCCATCTGGGTGGTGCCCTATATCACCCCACCTCTCTATGGCATGTTTACACCTACATGTACATACAGGCAGGTCATGTAATAGTCAACACACTTGGAGTGAGTACAATTTCAGTGCAGAGTTTATGAGCGCAAGACTTGGCTTCTCCTGAGTTATCACTCTAATTTCCTGCCGTTATTACAGATTGGATGGCGGGCTCTGCCCCGTGTTCATTGGTTGCATATGCGCCTGGAAACGATCCCTTATTACGAGTTATGGAGTATTCCAGTGGTTAATGATGAACACAGTTGGTTAAGGTTCCAGTTGAAATGAGCCCGGTGGGATTTGGAGAAGTGGCTTGTAGGTCAAACGTGCATCTGGGTGTGGTCCCACGTTCGTTCCAAAGTGTCACCTTGGACACTCCCGCTTGGCTCAAATCTCCCCAAATAGGTGGTCCGAGGTGGAAAGCCCGTAACGTTGACAGCGCATCAGCTAACAATTCATCTCTGATAACATGTGCTGCCGCGGTCTTGTTTGATGCTTTTTGTGGGCAGGGATGTGGACTGAATACTAAAGACAAGCAATGAGACAGGGATTGATGAGAGTGGGGAGGGGGGAACAGGCCACAACATTTATTCATCTGGACGATCAGCCTTCATTTCCTCCACCCCCCCCCCCAGAAAGATGGGCTGGAAATAATGAGAATTGGAGTGGATATCGGGAAGAAAAATGGAGCATGCAGCCGGCGCGTTTTCTAGCAAATCCTCCTCGAGTGCCTCCATTACGCTATTGAGCTGTTTCGGAGGTTGATGAATGGAATAATCGAAATGACATTGTGCAGGAAAGGCAAAGAGGCCTCGTGATGGGGCAGTCATAATCAGCGCCTCCTCTTTGCCCAATGTAGCTTAGGAGTGGCGCATTTAGCCGTAGCATGGTTACGAATACAGATTATCCTTTATCGCAATATGCTTTGCCCTTTGCTTCCATTTCGGCAAAAAATTTGGGCCTATATTTTTCTTGGCAATCTGCCGTTTACATGCCTGTGGCTAGCTGATGTCCATGAAAGCCTGTGGTCAGGCCTTGCCCTCCAGGCATGTAATATTCATACTGCTAATTTAAGTGAGAGGGTGGAGAGAAGGTCAGTGATTCCCTGATGGCCCCAGGCATGTTGAAACCCCACACATAGTGTACAATGGCAAAAAGCTTGCAGTGTGATTAGTTCCGAGATAATACATTGTGTTGCTCTGTGATTAGGAGGAAACAAGTTGATGGTAACCGAAGATGCATTACACCAAGTCGGCTTCCGAGCTTTCCCAGGCGCGTGTAATTTCGTGCGCTCATGAGCTGCGTTCAAATAGACTGGATGATAAATGACCCCACGACAAAGCGATATTGGTGGGATTCACTCGCATGATGTGTACAGCACACTTATGAGCCATAATGGCAAATTCGGCATTGTTATACCACACTTACGGAGTCTCCAAACAGCAGGGTAACGATATCCTGCTCCTGTGGATGATGTATATTTGGCTGTAGGAACATGATAGGTGTCATTATCACTGTTCATTGGAGCTCCCCTAATTTTGGCATCTTGGGACATGATTAATAATGGATGTACTTACAGGCAATCTGATCATTCTTGTACATACGGAAATATGCTATTCAATCCACTCTTAATAATTGGTATATTTTCAATCCAATCTTGGTAATTGGCTTTTGATATCTGTTTTTTTTTGTGTAGTCTAGATAGGATTGATTGCCACGTGAACTTTAAGGATTTGTATTGTGAAGTTCAAAGTTGATGTTACAGACAATGCAATTGTCTGTTACATGTACCGATTCGAACATATCTTTAGAACAGTACACAGCCACAAACAAGATGTATTTAAGAATTTGAGCTATTTTAACTTCATTTTTTATACATTTAGTATTATTGTGAGGGTTATTTGAACCCTTACGTTTTCATGTGAGCCAATTTTTCTCTTCAACTTTCTCAAAATGGACACTTTATACCAGTCAGATGTTTGTTAGTGCTAATACTATCTCAAAAGACTTTGAGTCATTAATAATATATAATATGTGATTTTGTAAACATTTCTGTGTATTACTTGTTCTAATAGAGGAACACTGTCTCTTGTGATTACTGTAATGTATAGCTAATAGTATATACATGTATACAAGTACAAAATAACAAGTTGAAAAATATTTCTAATTAAAATTCTAATCTTAGGCCACACCAATTTAATTTGTTGGTTCTCGGATTTGCCTCTTCGTTTTTTTCTGGTTTGCAAAAAAAAAAAATTGATTCTGGTCCTGAATCAACTGAAAAATGCTCATGTTTTGCCCCCCAACAGTTGAGGAAAGTCCTTTTCTTCCTAGTTCCTACAGATTTTCCATCTATCAATGCAGTGGTTTGATTAAAAGTTCAAAATTCAATGTTTAAATTTTAACCCAGCCTTTTGTGTTGACTTCATGGCTCATTTTGTAGCATTTAAGCCTATAATAGGATGCCTAGACCTGTTTTTATTTTTTATTTTTTTCGCCCTGTCGCTTCATATTTTTTCTGAAAAAATCCGAGAACCAACAAATTGGTGTGACCTTATGGATCTAAAAATGGTCTGTTCACACATGCAAGTAGACATGTAAATTGGAATTATTTCAGTTTTGCTTATTTCACAACATAATTGTTGATGACATATACCATTAACTTATTATGATTTGATATTACGTTGAATAGTTCCAGGTTTTATGTTCTTTTCCTCTGTAGAATTAAAATAATAAAAAAAAACATTGTTGATGAACATCTGGTTTAGGTATAATCTGTCAGAAGGTCAATGACATTGTGTAGTTCAATTTTATGTGATCTACGTAGTACACATACGACATCTTGTTTGGTGAGCTATTGGCAAGTGATGTATTATTTAATCATGGCATTTAGTTATCAGCTTGATCCTACCACCAGTCTTCATGGGACTTGACAGAAGAAAAGGTTTAGTAGTGATACCAGAAATGTCATCTTGGACCAGAGGTTCAAACAGAACCTGGAGCATACCATGATTTACAATGTCCATTAATGAATCAGGTTCAAAGTCATACATTGTAGATGTTCTTGAACTCTGTCATTTTCCCTTGGAGGCATGGCCTTTGCTGTTCCTGTCATAGTTTCTCAAGGAAAATTATACTTCATACAGTCACATCATTTATCAAAAATGTTGAGGTCTTGAAGCCATTTGGGAACTTTAAGTACATTGTACATTATTCTATATTTTAAAGACAAACATCAACAAAGAAACTTAAAGTACATCATTCTAAATTAATTTTTAGGACAAACTTCAACAATCATGTTGAAACTATTCATTTGGCAACTTAAGGTAAAGTACATCATTCAACATTTCAACATAATATCAGATTCTTTAAGATGGCTTCAGTATGCCTTGGATTAAATCATCTTTAGGACCTAGTACTAGTATGTGTATAGCAAATATGGAATTTCAAAACAAAATATGGAAAATTAGCAGCCAACAGAAGTAGTAGGTATAATGTCTCTTGTCAGAGGGTTGTGCAGTCTGGAACATGGCATTTTTCAAACCATATAGTACATGTAATTACCTCTTCAAAGGTATTTCTAGGGATGAAGAATATTATATATATTATATGTACCTTTAGTTTAATTTTGATTTCTTAGAAAAATTTGTATAATACGTGCACTTGTATAATATCAGACTAACCTGCTAGCTTGAAGTTGACATTGATTTTTTCTAACCATGACTGACAGATTGAGTTTCAACACATACAGTAAACGACTCAGTGATATATTTTATGCATAACCAACTCCATGTTTTAGTTGTGCCAACTGCGACAACTGATACCCATACAGTCTGCAAGGATAGGTCATACGACACCGTGCTATACTATCTACTGTCAATTAGTGTAATTACACAGAGCATCAAATTGCCATCAAATTCCCTCTCCCCCATGTTATGCCTCTGAGTTATTCTCACTTTAGCATTAAAGCATGGCGACTGATTCTTATCACATATGCTCCAGCCTCCAGAGAAATGCAATTCCCATAACTATTTCATTACTGATTCATTGTACACGTACAATCGCCCCTGAATGCATTAGTAGCTGTGTTATATATGCAGGGAAAGCTTAACATTGGGCACTACCCCCCATAAGTCACACGGGCTTTGAAAGGAAAGAAAAGGGCAGGAATTTTACATGTAGTCGTGGCTAACTGCGCTTTACAGTTGTGATAACAATCTGGGATCCTTTTGCTCTTTGAAATATGCCAGCCTCCTTTCCCTGACGAGCGATTGGTTGACCTTGGTAGAGGAGAGCGCTGTGAAAAGCAGGCAGGGAGATGGGGGATTAAACCTGTCGGCTTAGTGCATACTGATGAAGGCATTAACTTTGTTCCCGCTCATGTTGACAAAATCACCTCAGGGCACATCAATTTAATACCTCGCTTCTTTGAACTTACCTTATTATTGGTTCAAAAAACGTCATCACACGCAGTTTGAACTGCAGTATAGTGCCAATAAATGCCTCAATTGTTTTTTTAGCACTTGTACATGTTGTTAAACAAAGTAAGTCATGCATATGATGACTTTTGCAGTATACAAGGTTTAAACTTTTAGAATGTTTTGCTTCACTTAACATGTACATAGTATTACATGAAGAACATGTACAATGTACATGTCTTATGGCCTGAAAACTTTGTAAAGATTCATCTCTTTTTCCATCATATTTGATCTGGATAGTAATCAATGACTGTTTATTTTCCTAGTAGTTTTATCCAACTTGCCTTTGCTTTTTCTTTGCACGGAGAAATACAAGCTGACAATTTGTCAAACTTTGTGACAGAGCTTGAGGCCCATAATAATTTACAATGTGCTTTTTTGTCAAGGATCTTTGTCATGGATCATTGCATGTTGACCATCGCTTTTACACCGGAATAAATATGTTAGATACATTGTTGTTTGGTCATATATGGGCAATATATTGTAGGCAGCTCAGGAAAAGTGACTAGAGCACAATGTACATTATACAAAGTCATGTACTTGTAATTCTGACACCAGTGATGTTTTAAACCATGTATCAGCAATTATATGAACCAATGTTACAAGACAGATGAAGAAGATTTCTTCGAATAGATATAATTGCACATTTCAAAACATTTTGTTCAGCCCCACCTGTTTATTTTTCAACCAGTTTATATGATATTTGTCAGAAATCTGCCTTGCTATAGGCCCCTACAGTAATTGTAATACATTTCATGGTATTGGATTTTACATCTCTCTATAATGATTGTTGGGGGATCAGTCCAATTTAGGTTTCTATGTCCATTACACCCTTGCCTGTTGTATTTCAACGGAATGTACTTCTAGTACCTGATGTGATGTTCATTGGTCATCGTCGACTACGACGGACGAACGAACAACAACTTCTAGTAAAATCTTCAGTTTCTTGTTCCTTGCTATGGCCTAAAGAATTACAGTAATATTCATTCAATATATTAATTTTTTGTATTATACTGGCTACATACTACAATGTTGGACTCTGTAGTCAATATATATGTATATGGCAATTATCATGTCCAGTGCTAACTCAATAAGTTGTGTTCCTAAATTTATCAGATCCTTGTGTTTAAGAGTACCAGTACTGAAGTTTTCAGATCCTTGTGTTTAAGAGTAACAGTACTGACGTTTTAGTTTTCTTGAGTATCCTCAACCTCACCAAGTCACCAACTCCCTTTTAAAAAAATTATATTGAAAGAGTCCAAGAGCTTTTGTAGCTGATGAGGAAGTCTGGAACTTCTGAGGAATTTTGAGAGGATTCTTTCTAACTCTAGATTGCCTTGTTTTTAGGATCAAAGTGGTGAGCCCACCTCCTATTCTGTGTGTAACGTTTTCTCTTGAGAAAGTCAGCTTTTGCAGCTGATGATGAAGCCTGGAACATTTGAGGAATTCCAAGAGGATTCTTTCTAACTCTAAATTGCCTTGTTTTTAGGATCAAAGTGGTGAACCCACCTCTTGTTCTGTGTGTAACTGTTCTCTTGAGAAAGTCATACTAATTAACCCGGAGATGACCTATATGTAAGAGCTCGGGGGAAATCTGGTGGTTTCTTGTGGATTCCTGGTGGAACTCAGTGCTGACTTTTTAGCCGTGCTGTATGTGAAGATTGATCGTGCTGTACCAACACTGACCCCAATGTCTGCTGTGTGTGTGTGTGATGGTTGTAGACACATCTGTCTTTCATGACCACTGTGTGCACCAGGCCTACCATTTGTGTAGTTGCCAAGTCAGTGGAACAACTGGGTTGTTGTTCAGTGTTATTGCTTAAGCTCTGCCATGCTTCAAGTCATTTACCCAGGTCTTATGGGAAAGGAATGAACAGGTTTCACATCATTCATTCAATACTTTCTTCTGTGGCTTGTGCCAATTTTTTTTTCACTCAGAATTAGTTAAATTGTTTCTTTGGAATGTAGAATGTAGTTGAGGTTTCTTTGGGATGACCATTGTAACAATTTCTTATATGTTATGCAAATGAGCCCCTGATTTGCATACTTTCTTTCTAATGATCTTCATCTTTAATAACCTTTCATACATTGCAAGCATAAAATTCCTTCCTGTCATTTTCCACAGACTAGAGTATATTCTCATCAATTATGCAAATGAGGTCTTTATTGAATTTCACAATCTCATATTCAATCAAACTTCTCCTTGGTTTTCCCAACATCTACCTATACACTAAATATCATGCGGATCCATCCACAACTTCTCTTCTTGCCAAAGGAAATAAAGCTTATTAGAATTGGAGCAGAAATGTACTTTGGAATGGCTTTCTGTCATGTTAATGAAAGCTTTGATGTTGACAAGCAGAATTGAGTTTCGCATGCTTCACTCTACTTCAAATGTCTATAACTTTGGAGGAAGATTGACGACATAGTAATGAACCATGTATTATTTGTACCCTGTTGAATGTGAAATGGTTTTTGCCATACAAGATTTTGTAACTGTCACTTATAATTATACCGGTAGTCACCGAGGGAGCAGTTACCAGGCAATGATGTACCATGATGAAAGCTTTACCAATGAGATGTACGAAATGATTTACGACTTAAGCAGCACAGTTCATTGCAGAACATTTTGCATTAGTAGGCATGGAAGCCGGCGCTGTGCAGTAACCATTTAATGAGCTAATCCTATTTCCTGACAAGACCACAAACTTGTTAATGATTGCAGATTTCACAGTAAGATGTTGCCTTTGATCAGGACCGTGACACCCCATGCGTGACATTAGAATAAATTTGCATCAAATCTGTTCTTCAGTAAATTGCTCAGCCCTTTGTAGTTTTATGTAATGTTATGTATGAAAATATATCAAAATGAAATTCATGCATACGTTTTTGGACGATATAGATTATATAAAAGAAAAAAAAATCTGCTGGAAATCCCTTAAATCTGTTGAGGAGGTAAGAGAAATCATGAAAAACTAATTTTCCCTTGTTAATCATAGTGCTCAAGAGGGTCTGTATCGATTTTCATCTGCTTGAAATACCTAGGAGTTGTTGGATCTTTCTGGACCATTAGCCCAGAATTGCTTTGTGCCATTATTTTCCAACTATGGCAAATACATTTACATAACACCTGTGTGAGGAAGAATGACTTTGATGTACCAAGGATGTTACATTGAAAAAAATATATGACATCCTTCCATATACAATACCAGAGTGTCATTTCTAAGTTTCTTTGCCAATTCAGTAAAAGATATTAATTAGTTGAATATCTAAGTTAATAATATGCAGGCTTCTGTAGGCTATTTGATAAATATACATTTTTTCAAGAAGATTTTTGTATAGTTTAACATGATCAGATCTTTAAGCCCAAATGTGAAATTTGTTGGGTTGTACATTGTACATTTTACATGTCACCCAAAAATGTTGGCCACACCCTTTAGCATTGGGGCTTCTGCTTCATTACTGAAGAAATACATGATTGTAGGAGTACTGTTTGAGTAAGCCAACCTATAAAGATATAAAGATATAGGCCACCTTTTTCTATCACAAGCTTCAATTAAGACAGTGCAGTTAAAGCCCAAAATTTGCATTCCTGTTTTGAGAAACCTATCCCAGGGACCAACCAGTGATGAAGGCTGACCAGCTAATCTTTTGTCCAGAGTGTCACGGAGCAAGCACAATGATCGCAGTCAATTAATCTTACCCAGGCTGACCTCATTCATCAGTGTGATTGCCATCTAATTGTGTGGACTGGTATATAGACTTCCCAATCAGCGCTGCACATACACATGTACATGCGAAAATGAGTCAGAAAACGCGCATCCGCCATTGTTGTCACCTGCGTTGAACTAGACTTGCTGAACTGGGTGTTGTGTCGTGTGAGCTGTCTGACATCACACTGTTTTTATTGTCCTGAATTATCACAACGAAAGCAGCACGACAAAAGCCCGGTTGATGGGCTG
>NW_017804243.1:809776-850275 GCF_001625305.1 Branchiostoma belcheri | reverse complement strand
TTACTGTGTTAGTCTGCCTTGTTTACCACGTTTGGGCATGAGTCATCAGAATGGAATGCAGGGCATCAACCAATAGGCATGCAGCTTTCCTCTATACTTCTTGCTGATTGGCTGTTGGGATTTAACTTGATTAACACCTGCACAGAAGCATTTCCATACTGACAGTATGTCTGTATTCAAGTGTTTTGGTAGGTATTTCAAGCTTTCCTGCTCCAGCATTGGAATGCCGGGCATGGACGTTTTTTTTTTTATTTTGAAAATCAACAGGTTGCATTATGCAATTAAAAATCCTAACCAATAAAGTAGGGAATAGCTATCCAACTGTTGTTTTAGTTGTATTTTACTTCATATTATAGTTATATCAATGTAAATCATTGTTTTCCCTTGTGTTTCCCATTCTTTCCCTGCCATGTCGTAAAATGTGGTGAACCCATCGCTGTATTTGCTCCAAAGCAAATATTGGCCTTTCTAGTTTTGTATAGTTTAACATGATCACATCTTGAAGCCCAAATGTGAAATTTGTTGGGACTAAGAGAAATTGTACATTGTACATTTTACATGTCACCCAAAAATGTTGGCCACACCCTTTAGCATTGGGGCTTCTGCTTCATTACTGAAGAAATACATGATTGTAGGAGTACTGTTTGAGTAAGCCAACCTATAAACTACTAGATATAAAGATAATTAGGCCACCTTTTTCTATCACAAGCTTCAAGACAGTGCAGTTAAAGCCCAAAATTTGCATTCCTGTTTTGAGAAACCTATCCCAGGGACCAACCAGTGATGAAGGCTGACCAGCTAATCTTTTGTCCAGAGTGTCACGGAGCAAGCACAATGATCGCAGTCAATTAATCTTACCCAGGCTGACCTCATTCATCAGTGTGATTGCCATCTAATTGTGTGGACTGGTATATAGACTTCCCAATCAGCGCTGCACGTATACATGTACATGCGAAAATGAGTCAGAAAACGCGCATCCGCCATTGTTGTCACCTGCGTTGAACTAGACTTGCTGAACTGGGTGTTGTGTCGTGTGAGCTGTCTGACATCACACTGTTTTTATTGTCCTGAATTATCACAACGAAAGCAGCACGACAAAAGCCCGGTTGATGGGCTGTTTGTTTGACAAGACGGATAGACCCATTACTAGTGCTGGTGGGAATAGCCCGTGCATTCATTTATTTCGGCATGATGCATGGAATGTACGGGATAATTGCTGGGGGTGAGGGGAAGCCAGATCGATCAAATAACAAATGAAAATGCAAATGCCTTGGAAGTCCCGGCTATTGTTCAAAGTGTTTCTGATGAGGTTAAAAAACAGTAGTTTTTGCAAGTTTGTAGTGATGACCTGGATGACCTGGTGTAGCTGGAAAGGGGTGGGGTGGGGGGCAGAGGAAGTGGTAGCTATGACTGAGCAGTGTCACACATTGTATATGCCTGATTACATCTACAGTCAGTAATTTTGAGATTGCGGTACACAGCACGCAACTACCGCTCCATTGATAGATGGACAAGAATAGGTTAACACCCAATGATGACTTCTCATATTGTTATTCATGTTTATCATTAGTGGCTTAGAAATTGGATACTCCCTATGTTCTAAATCTTTGATAAGAGGATTAACTGAGTCTACATACGTCTCTTAAATTACAACTTTTAATGTCATTCTCTTCAGAAACATATTAGACACGATTGGCTGGTTCCTTGAAAACACAGTGTGAAATATACAGTTAAACTGTGGTTGGTCTTATTATCCCAAGTCTTAAAATGTATAATATGCTGCAGATATCTGATTGAAAAAAAACTTTAAAACTGTTCAGAGTCAAGGCATTGGCTGACAGGCTAAGGAACTAAAAGTGTTGTCTATTACACAAGTCATGTACTTTAACCTTGATGCCTGTCAAAACCTAGTATCACTAAGAGTTTGTGGACTATGAAACATCTATGTCTTAATATGTAGAATTCATAATACAATAACAAATAACAAATACACCTCTTCTCTAAGATACCGTATAATTCTAAGTATCCATCTTCTAGTTTCCCCTACATTTCTTTTCTATGCTGCAATGTATGGCCGAGACCTCAGCTTAGCAACAGTACACAATAACATTTGCTATAAATCATGCTGACAAGAAGCACTCAGATGCCATGGGTGTTGACTTTGTGTTCTTGTGAAGTTCTGTAAGTTCCTAGTATTTGCAATGTACTGTGATTCTGAAGGCATAATCTATGACATGATGTCAGATGTAACAAGCTGCCCATAGTTCAAACACAGACAAAGCACTATGACCAGAATTGACTCCAGTACAGTTGCATGTGTTTCAAGGTCATTCAGGACATGTTACAGACATGGTCTGGAAACAGACCCAGCAGGTGGTAGACAGGTGCTTTTCTTGTTGTACTTTCATCCGTGGTCATGCGTTTGGACTGCAACATCAATAATTTGTACAGTCACAATGAAACCTATGAATTTGTGACAGTTGGTAGTTGTTGCTCAGACAGACAGGATTAATTCGTATTCCTTTTTGAGCTTAGACAGGCAATTACAGAGCCATGATATCAAAGGCAGTTGCCCATTTAACATTTCATATATTGCAATATATATACTGTCTGATGGCTGTATCAAACGCATTCATGAAGTCAACAACAGTAGTTACTGCATCAGTTGAAACAAATGTGTTAGTGTCTGAGAGTGGTATCAGTCAGTTATTTATCTAGACTGCCTTTGTTGATACATGAATAAATAGTGAGTGAGAATAGTATTTTACCACTAAATGGCCATATATTCAGGAAGGGATGAAACTTCATTAGATTTGAAAAATCATAAGCTTTCCAGTGACTGAGTTTAAAAATAATGTTGATTCATAATACATGTACATGAAAATGTCCTACCATTGACATGATTTGGACTAAGTCTGAAACAAAGTGGTGGGAGTGTTGCTTTTAGGGGGACCTGATTTCATTCAGAGTCTTTTGGGCATGTAGAGAACCAGTTGTTTCCTGGCACTTGATTGGTCTTGAGCTGATGATAAACCTTCTGTAATTGGGTGGTTTGAAACATATACTGTAGATGGCAGTTATACCTCATTTAGATGTGCAAAAGGACTATGGGGTGTGCATCAACTTCACATTTCTTGAAATTGGCTATAATGGCTTTCAAGCTATCAGGAGTGTACATGTCTCTGATTTATGGGACAAAAAAGCCAAAATTGTACCATTTACTATTTAACTGAGTTAAGCTGTGGACTGGAAGGTCTCCAAACTTCTCACAGTCTTGCTGGCACAGTGATTGAGCTCCCCTTCCTCTGTCTGGAGGTTTGCCAAGTGCACTTTAGTCTTTAGATGTCTGTTCTACCTTATCAACCTTTATCTGAGGAGAGAACTGCTGTGTACGAAGTTCGGACTCAGTCTACTGAACTCTGCTTCCTTCAGACATTGGCTCCCTCCATCTCGGGGCGAAGTCAGCGGGCGGAAAACCCGAACTAGTCACAAACTGAACTGTATTGTTGCAAAGACTCAGCGCTACCGCAACAGTTCCATCCCATATATTGTTAGCCTACTAAATAAGTAATCGAGCGTACTCGGTTACGACCTTCCAGTTATTGAGGGGTAATTAACTGTCATGCCTTAATAACACGTATTGTTTAGTAGCCTTCTTCATGACCACTGTTTTACCTCGAATTCGTAATCTTAATATGTATCTTATCCAGCAATGTAAACTTATTAACATTTATAACTCTACTAGATTTTATCATATGTGTATATGTTTGTAATAGATGTTGTTCGATTTTAAAGCTTTTAATGGGTTGTAATTGTAAGTAACAGTGCAATTCAGAACCCCTGGGTTCTGCAAAACTGTTTTACGTCGTTATCAATAAACCAGTCATATATCTGAGGGTGTGTGTTGATTATAACATGTGGTCTCTGTCTTGGTTACCCAAATGTCACTGAATATTGATTAAGCAAGTCCAATGTTGTGAATATTATCTGCTCAATATCTAGCGTACTGGATTGACTCGACTTGACATATGATCTTGTTTTCAAATACACTAGATTTTAGAAAGATTGATATTGTTGACAAAGCTGTTACTAACGGTATTCATATATTTTACTCTAAGGTTTCTCGAATACAAATGATAGAGACTAGTCTACAGCATGAAGTGCACATTAAACAATGTAATTTATTTGTTTAGACTTTTATGTTATTCATATTCACTCAATATGCTGTCTGTATTTTTCCAGGTTGTATACAGGACTATCCAGCCAGCGGAGACAAACCTTGACCTCTCCTATCTGGCAAAGTCCAACAGCCCCAAGATGAAAGCCTACGGCAACCTGGAGTTCACCTGCAACGAGGTGTCTCCCCTCGACCCCGTGACCTTCCTCACGCCCGAGTCCTACCTCGAGTTACCGACATGGACGGCAAAGCAGACCGGGACGATATCCTTCGATTTCCGCACGAAAGAGGACAACGGCTTGTTGATGTACAACTTTGGAACTGTAGAGCAACCGGACTTCTTTGCCTGCGAACTCTTAGACGGCCATCTTTATGTCATGTTTGACCTTGGGTCAGGGCCGGTGAAGGTGAAGGCTACCCAGAAGCCCCTGAATGACGGAGAGTGGCATCACGTGGACATCCAGCGAGACGGCCTGAGCGGCATGGTCGTGGTGGACTCACGACTCAGCAAGTTTTCTGTACCCGCCGGTAGCTCCCAGTTAGGGCTCAACAGTAAGCTGTATGTCGGCGGATACGGCACCAGCTGGAGCGCCCTACAGCTGCCGAAAGAGATCTGGTCAGGCAAGCTGTACTACGGCTTTGTCGGTTGCATGAGGGACATCTACATGGATGGGCGCAGCCTGGATATAGCAGCGATCGCCAAGCAGCAGGGCGCAGTGGGTGTGGGGTCGTACTGCCGGCCCATGGTGGACCAGTGCAGCAGCAGGCCTTGTCAGCAGGGAGGGAAGTGCAAGGAGGGGTGGAACCGCTACATCTGTGACTGCTCCAAGACGGTCTTCTCTGGCAAGAATTGTGAAAAGGGTCAGTGTTCTTTCTTTAACTCTTTATCGAATATATAGCACAAGATACAACACAGGATTGAAAATGGCTTTCCCTGTCCCTAGTGCTGAAACAGTTACTGTTATGCTGGCATTACCATCCCTGCCCCTGTTATAGTGACAGACATTCACACAGACACTGAAGGTCTGTGAAGAAGTGTGAAAAGGTTCCGTTTTCTTTTTTTAATCTTTATCCAATATATAGCACAAGATACGACACAGGATGGATAATGGCTATCCCTGTCCCTGGTTCTGAAACAGTTACTGTTATGCAGACTTTGCCATCCCTGTCTCTGTTATAGTGACAGACATTCACACAGACACTGAAGTTAGCTTACTGAATGGGACCCACTTGCATGTCAAAATGTACAGCTTTAGAAGAGATTAGAACATTACAGTGAGAAAGAATAACAATTAACAATCATACAAAACTCAAGATAAAAAAACACATTTTATCTGCAAACATTGTCTTTGAAAAAGAGATAAATTTTTTTAAATATCATAATATAGACTACAAATATATCTACAAAAGATTTGTTTCTTCACAATCAATTTTTTTTCACAATCAATTTTTTTCACAATCAAAAAGAATCTGATAATATTGTTTATGCAAAGGCAATTTCTAGTATATGATATGGAATCCCATTATCTATCCACCCATTTGCAGGAATATTATGAGGAGGCCCCAGACATTATACAATACAATGTGTAGCTATGATGGTTTGAGAACAGGTGTATTTCAAAAGCCCACTCAGGGCAAATGTACATGTACATTATACCACAAAGGCAGACATTTTATGTCTCCCCACATAAATGGGAAACTCTAGTGATCCTAGGGGTCACATGACATACTGACGTAACAGCGATACGTCATCCCTGCCGTCACAAATTTTGCATCCACCGTGCAGCGCCCATCAGAGCAAATCATCCCCGCTCCTGTCAGTCAATTAACCCAGGGGTAACCTGATTCACCTGCAGCCGTGGAACAAGTGAATCCGTTTAGAACGCTTGTGCAAATTAGCTTACATCAAGTGTCGTGTAGAGTCATGTAGTGGGTGGGGGAGAGAGGACAGCTATAACAGCAATTATGTACAGTACTTTTGATCCCCTTTGCAAAAGTCTTGTGAGGATTGGTCAAAATGTTATTATTTTAGTGTCATTTCATCCATGTTGAAATTTAATTGTCACTGTCTTTGAAGGATTTGAAACATTTTATTCAATATATTGAATGGTACATCGGTGAAGGTTAGACATCCAAGTAATAAGATATGCCAAAAACTGTTTTTTTTGGGCATATTTTGAAGGATATTTTATGTCAGCAAGGACCAAGACACACACACACACGCACACACACACACACACACTGGTGTGGTGTCTAGACGCTTTAATTATCAGTAAAAATACAACAGCACTATCTTCAACCCCCATTTTCAAGTCTGCTGACCTTCAGAAGAACATAGCAGGAGCTGCCTCTCTACGCATTAGTTAGAAATTAAGGGCTTAGACATGAGCTGGACTGATGTCGGTGTGTGTGTGTGTGTGTGTGCCGGTGCATGGCTGCTGCAAGCCGATAAGCCTTGTACCATCAGAGCTGTAGGCAGATTACACGTGGTAACGACCACCGAACAATCAATACTCCAGTCCAGCGCACCTTAATGAGAATTGAATGAGATGCAAATGTGGTCACCTTTTTCTCTTGGTTTGGTACAAGTCAAAACTCCCGAGGCTATGTGCAAATGCTCCACGGGACGGGGCTACTGATGGATGACTGGGCTACAGTAATTGATCCGCATCATATGCCGGAGCAAGGCAGCTCCAAGCTTCAATCTTTCATGAGCCGTCAGCTCAGATCCAGTCTCAAAGTTAGCATTTCAAATCATCTTATCCTCCGGTTGTCAGCGTCGCAGCGGCAGCTTCACATATATCTGCATTGTCTGTTGTTGTTAGGTGTACAAACTTGAGACGAGCCGCCCGATTGGTGTGTAATGACTCCAGATCACCGTACCCTGATGGAGTAGTCTCTTAGAGGATTTGTCTCTAACAAGTTCTGACAACAACCATGGACTCACACATATGTAGTCTGACAGCTATTTCCATATTCACTCTTTGGGAGTATCAGAGAAGTCAAAACGTGGCGACTGCAGTTCTCCCAGTTTGTTGGTATCGTCCCAGCGTGAACTCCCTCTACCCTATCTTTTCCACTGGAGAGTTACGGTAGTAGCAGTGCAATGAACCAATGATGGATGGTTGTACCTTTCATGGTGACTTTGCTAGTGTAAGTCCCATCCATCAGAGAGGTTTATGGGTCAGTGCACGTTACTTGTTAGCAGTTATTCACGGCATTAGCAGTATCACTGATAACAGAGACCAAGGACAGTATCATAAACAACACGATGATGTTTTAGGGATAGCAATGATAACATTATGTATAACAGAGCCTCTTTAGAAACAAAATTATGAAAATCATAACTCATGAATTTTTTATATGAACTGTATAATTTGTTTCTTAACAATAAGACAGACATCTGCAGTTTAGAAGGAAGCTGTCAGGAGGCCCAAAGCTTCTTTCTGAAGTCCAAGACTTTCCTGGGCACAAACATCTTGCAATTGTTTATAAACTTAAGAGAAATACAGACTGTTCACCAAATGCTAAAATAGCCTCAAAGCTAATACTCATTGTCATTGTCCAAGGTCAGGACACAGACAAGAAATCAGGAAAATTCATCCCTGATGTACTGAAATATCACAAAGTGGTCTAGACTTGTTTCCTTTGTCATTAATATTCATTGAACAAAATTTGAATGTGGAGTGTACTCTTGCTGGTCTTCCTGGACAGCATAATAATTATTTTATTTTTATAATCGTTATCTTCTTTTTTCCTTTGATGGGAAATGAAGTTTCCCTTTGACGTCAATCACGATGAGATTAGGTAATTGCCTGTGTAGCATACATTCCCAGAAGATAATGGACCCTTTAAAGTCATGGCATTCATTTAAGTCCCTCCCTGCTTTGTACGTCATACGTAACCAAATACGGTAATGTCCTCCAGAAGGAGATACCTTTCCTATAATTCATGTTGCAAAATGAGATTTTCACCGGAAAACTCCCACACCTTCTATACACGTTGGCTTCATTTTCCGTCATCCCATATATATACATGCTCAGAGTCAAACACAAACCTATGCATGATAGTTGCCATTTCAGATGTATGACTTCCTTTGGCAGAAGGTCACGTCTCTTTGACTCCAACATGGCTGATTCAGCTGAGATAACCATGATCCTGACACCTCCGTGTGAAGCATCAACCTACATTGTGTGTTCGGAACTCTCCCTTGCACTCTGTAGCAAAAGATTTTAACTTATCGCTTCATCCGGCACAAATTTCCAAGGGGGGCAATCTCGGTTTTCAATGGAATGACGCATGTGCATTTAGTTGCGGGTGTGGAGATAGAAAAGTAGCATGATTCATGATGGTATCTCTGTGCATTCAGGTCAGCGTCCATGTGCTTTCATACGGGATTACCGCATTATGGGGATGACTGCTTGTACGTGTATTAGTCGGCATTAAAGTCTACTCAATGCCCTCACATGATTTTCCCATTTGCATTCAGTAGTCAATACTGCTGCATTTTTTTGCCAACTATTCGGATCAAAGATGGCCTGTGTCATTTGCAGTGACATGTAATATGATGGCAGCATCTAAGGTCTAGTAAGTCACTCATTATGCAATGATATTCATCGTGACAGCCTAAAAATATCTGAGCCACATCAATGAGATTTCTCCCTTGGAAGGTTCTGAAAGAGTTTAAACATCACCCCATGATCACCCAGGGTTCCCCAAGGACAACTTGATGATGCTCCTGTGTGGTTTCCACTTCCCTCGCTAGGACCCTTCCCGGGGTAGAGTAACAAGGATTGCCATCCTTCATCAGACATGGTGTTCCCATGAGATGCCTCATTTTGTCTGAAGTTTCTTTCTGTCTATAGAGCAGTCTATAGTTTTCCAGAACAGCACATGTCATTGCTCTGTTGCCCAATATGCACACAAGCACAGTCTGTCCTATTGAATTTTCTATGTGCAATGTACATGTGCCTTAGCTGTCAATCGTAATCCAATCTTTCGAATAAAAGTCAGACGTCATGAAAATAAGAACACATCGTCTTTGTACATTCGGTCTGCTCTTTTCTGACACTAACTTCCCCATGGTGATTACCTGATCTTGTGCTTGCTACAAAGCTAGCTCAGCCCCTTCCCTTGCTATACCTTTTCACAACCATTCCAATGGCTTGGTTGACTTGCTATACTACCAACATCAAGCACTTTTGAAGTTGAATCTGCTGTCTCCCCAAACAATCTGCCTTCTCTCCGCAGAATGCTGTGCCCTTCTCTTCACCTCTCTTTCACATAGTGCGGTTATTTCAGATTTGCCATGTACATACTACCAGCTTTTCAGTAGCTTGTGTTTGAGGTAGATGTAGATGGCATGCTTACCGCAGCCCTATGTGTTTTTTGATGGTTTTGATACATCCTTCACCTTCTCTTGAGTGCTATCATTGTAAAATTGCATATCCTATTGCCTTGAACTGTGCTACTGGTCCTTTTGTACCTTAAGTCTGCAGTAAATCACTGCAGCACAGGTTTTTCCACTGCAGCAGCTGCAGTTGTTGAAGATAATCCTTGCATCGAAGCACGACTCATGCCCATACAGGTACATACCGGTAATGGGGCATGGTGTTGACTTTGCAGCCGTAAATTCCCACTCACAAGGCAAAGGATCGTTTCTGATGCACGACTGCATCTTACATCTTGTCACAATGACCTTTTCTAAATTCTGTCATGCCTTTCAAATTGAACATCACAAGTATGTGATGATCCTTTGTAGGAATCTTTCCTGGCATGGCAGAGAATGGCATTCTCCGTATGCTGTCTAGTTATTATCATTGGGATGCATGTTGACATCCTAGATTGCATGCCAAGTCGCAACTCCAAAGAGGAAGATTGAAACACTGGAAAACTTGATAATCCAGCTTCCCTGGGGATTAGCAGCCCTAAATCCATTTTGCATTAAATCTGATGGATACATGCACATCAAGGTTTTTTTTTCCATTCGCATCAGCCAGAAAGCAGCCGATTTTGCAAGGTCAACCATCTCCGGCTTAGCTGAAAGGATTTTCGTGAATGAAGAAATGCTAAATACATTCCGGGAGGGTTGAATGGATATCATACTGACTGTGACAGGCGATCATTAAGCTGGGATGGGACTCTCAGTCGGGAAATGCGATGTGAAGAAAGGTCCTGTCATTTCTGGAAATGCCAGGGGAACCGGAAACCTGCTGTGATTCCGTCTCCCAGCAGAAGACGAAATGGCTCATTTGACAGTTGGAAATGGTAGCAGTAGTAAGATTGAATTTCTTGGTTGTCTTCCTTGTGGAGTAGGGTTTAGCGCAGACGTCTAAGGGATCCCCAAAAGTCATTTGCTGCCAGCAATGAGTGGAGGTGGGAAATCCTAACGTGACAGATCCATTTACTGTGTCTGGGATCCTAGCAGGGTTCTATTACTCGGGAACTTGAACCCAAGGAAAGATTGAGGTTTAGCGCAACTCTTGATGTTGTAATCATTCTTTACATGCAAGGCTTTTAGCATAAAACATGCCTATGCAATTTGTATGCAATTTTGGGCCACATCCTTCACGATAGGGGCCTCAAGGTAGTCCGCTCCTAGAAGGTAACGGAGAGTGTAATCACTTCTTAAAGTGGCTAAAGGGCAAAATACGTTTGGGGCACTATTTCAAGTTCATTGCTGGCCAAGTTTCAGATCCATGTCGCAGACTGGCAACTGGTAATGCAAGCAATTAATTACGTTGACAAGGAGGCACCACACATGTACGGGAATGTTCCTTACACATAATGGCCTCGTTCATCACGAGGCTTAGAAAAAAGTCTCCCCACACATACACAAAGGAAAGGGTGAAGTATTTATGTTACTGTCGTGGAGGGGATTACATGCAGCACTAGTTTTATGTGCAGTGCAGACAGGGTTGGAGATCAGGGACTAGTGCCGTTGATGCAAGAAGTAAATCACCAGGTCCTTCATACTTACGTGTAAATAAGGCACTGCACAATGCTAGGTTCCCCATATACATTTGTATTCATCTTGTGTGTCAAAAAGGCCCCCACAGAAAACCAGAATGCATGTTTTAATCTTACAAAGGAATGATTCAGCGATGTAGTTACCCAACATAGGAAGATAAACTGCATCTGCAGCTACAGCTAGTAGAATACCCCCAGGACAGTATTATCCTACTCAGGTACAGCCATGTTTCAGAACAATGCTGCAAAATGGGTCACTGAATTCCTTGAACAGGACTTTTTCTTTAAAAAAAAAAGTCTGTAAAGTTGTAGATTTAAAGAAGGTTTCTCTAAAAACAGCTTAGTTGCTTATGAATTTGAAGAGCAAGGATAATGTTAACTTTGACGAGTTTGACTGACAAAAGATTTCTCACAATAGTCTCTCACTGTCGTGTAGATGTAGACAGAAGTTTGACTGCCACTGTATGTTTTGACGAGGACCCAATAGGGCCCCAGAGAACAGCGGCCATGTTGGCAGTTGGGACAGTAGGGGAATAGAAAATGCCCGCCAATACAGTACCTCACACAGATCAGTATGGGTAACAATCCAACAGTGATGAACTTTGATACTGCTTGAACCCTTTATCTTGCAATTACTTTTAGATAGGGAGAAAATAACGCCTTCTATCAGCAGCTGGGATTCAAGGGCTTAATTCTGTTTGAAGATGGGGAAGCCGGGATGCAATTGCCGTTGCAGATGAATACAAATGACCAGCCTGTCTGCACCAACAGAATTGTTGGGGATGTTTATAGCTGTTGTATACTTAGTTTATGATGGTAGGGTGGTCTTGTGGTTAGAGTTGTTGGTTGTTGAATCGGAAGGTTCTGGGTTTAAATCCCTGGCCCCAGTATTGTACATTTGGGAAAGGAACTTTACACCAGTCCTATTTCCCCACTGACTCTGAAAATGAGTACCTAGCTTAGATTAGGGACCTAAGAGATCCGTGTTTGAGGAGAGACACACCTTGGGCATGTTAGAAATCCACCCCACTTATCGCAAAGAGCAGGGATGTCCCCGATGTGAGTGGTTCAAACCTTACAGTCTGGTCTCAGGCCTTGGGTTGACATCTCAAAAAGGTGATAGTCACCTGTTATGTCAATCCTTCCACAAATGCTGTAAATCCTAATAAAAGTAATAAATATTCTATAGCATGGTATTGAGTTTGTATAGCAGGACTGGAACAGCAGTCGTTCAAACTATACCAAAAATGCAAATTTCTCGAGGGTCTGTTACCTTAACAAGTCAATGTCTTCTTCAACAGAAGAAGCATTTTCATGACAAGTTACCCAATGCCTGAGCACTGCGCACTTATCATGGCAGCTTCATTCAAAGTATTATGCAGGTCGAGGAAGCAATCTAGTGTGTAACAATGTAACGATGATGGTTAAGTACAAGATGTGATTAAACAGTTGCTGAGCTGGCTGAAGTGAGGTAGAGCTCCGGGGAATAGGGTTCCATTCATGGCCATTCAGCACGTAGGATTGAGGAAAGGATGAGCTTGAAAGGAAGTTGTTTTGTCAGCATTTACCAGGTTCTGTGAAGGTGAATTGTAAAGCCTGTTCTGACTGGCACCTGCTGATAAGATTGTGTGGTGGTACCTCTACTCTGAGAAAACATGTAATTCCCTGCAGGGTGGATTTTTAAAGGAAAAGTTTCCATAGCAGTTCAAATTTCAATGTGTGCATCACTGACATGTACAAATGTACATTGTGTTTTTTCCATGATTATCATTGCATGGATGGTGTAATTTTGTTTTGAAAGTTTCAAATTTTATCAGGTAGATCCTCAGAACATCCTAAGGACTTGAAATTCTGTATTGTATGTAGAATCATTTCTGATTCGTTTTGAAAAATGCTACAAGCAAGACATTATCTAATTATACCTGTCCTTGGTGCTGAACATGATCCACACAGGCAAACATACAATGTATCTATTCCTCAGCACTAAGGGCAGGTGTGTTTGCGTTTGGATGATGTTCAGCACTAGAGACAGGTGTATTCCTGTGTGGATGGTGTTCAGCACCAAGGACAGGTACATTTGGAGTAATGTCATGTTTATAGCATTTTTCAACAAGAATCTTACCAAACCACTGATTCAGAAGTGATTCTACTGCAATACAGAAATTTTAAGTCCTTAGTAATGAGGATCTACCTGATAAACTTTGAAACTTTCCAAATAAAATTACAACATTGATGCAATGATTATCATGTAAACAATACAATTTACTTATTGTGTACCCAACTCTTCCAGTGATGCATTCTATAGTGAACTGTTATGCAAACTTTTCCTTTTAAGAGTGTTGTTGCATGGGCCTGTTACCTTGATATACCCAGAAGGATAAAAAGATATCATTTATAATTTTGAAAATGCTAATATTATCCTTGACAGGTAAACATGTACATTACAAGGCTTCCCCCTTTTATTGCATGACATTTTTGACTCAGAAAGAGCCATAAAGTTGGAAGATTGGAAAGTGCAGACAAGGTGGTTGTCCCCAGAGAAGCCGTTGACAGATTTTAAAGTCCTTCTGATTTTTGAAATGCTAATATTATTGACATTTGTACATGTGAACATATTGCACATGTTTGTAGCAAATCTTCCCGCTTTTATTGCATGACATTGTTGCCTCAGAAAGCGCCATAAAGTTGGAAGATTGGAAAGTGCAGACAAGGCAGTTGTCCCCAGAGAAGCCGTTGACAGATTTTAAAGTCCTTCTGATTTTGGAAATGCTAATTATATTCTGACAGGTGTACAATGTATGTAGCAAAGCTTCCCCCTTTTATTGCATGACATTGTTGCCTCAGAAAGTGCCATAAAGTTGGAAGATTGGAAAGTGCAGACAAGGTGGTTGTCCCCAGAGAAGCCGTTGACAGATTTTAAAGTCCTTCTGCCACATATTTTCCCCCCGTTCATTCCAACCGTCTGCCTGTGAAGTAATATTCTTCGACAGGGCACGTTGTCCCATATGGCCCCATGCTGTAAATCTCCATTACATAAAAACTGTTGCCATTTGAGTTTAAAGGACATCTTAGACGGCGATTTTTCATGACTTTAATGCTTTCTTGGTAGCAGGTTGCGTACCCACTGCTTTGTCCCGTGTGTTGACATGGCATCACGAGAAGGCTCCTGTAGAAAACGATGATAGATTATCGGCAGAACTTTCATCAGAGAAGAAGGGCTACTGGGAGCGATTACGTGACCTTTTTGTCCCCTGGTTTCTGAGCATGTCCTCCATTGATTTCCACCTTCTGAAGACCAATTTCCACATGTCGATATTTTACCCGCAATGACCAATCAGACTGCTGTAATGACCCATGTATAATCGTGATAAACAAGAAAACTGAACAAGGACTTAGAGTTGATCAATGGCAAACTATTTAAGGATTCCGAATCAATGAAGTGAAAGGGGAGGGGGGCTGCTGAGCTTGTTAGCCTCCGTCCCATGTTCTTTGCCAGTGGCGCTTGTTTAGGAGGGAAATTCCAGGCACACGGCGATCAATACTAATCAATATCTGCAGCCAGGCACACCACTTGGACATGCAAGTCGGAGGACGGCAAGCCGGCCCAGCTAGCCCGAACCGCCACTGTCGCCGCTCCACACTGCATCAAATTGCTTAGTCTCTGGTTTTCACAATGAAGCGAATCGCAGCGTACATGTATTTTATCACATTATGAGGAAGTGAATCAAGGAATGTCTGTAATAAAAGGCAATCCCTCGGCGCGGCGGCCCGTAATGACGGGACTTAATTTCAGGCCTGGCGTCAGCCTGCCTGGGAAGGTATAAATTTTTCAGGGGGTGATAAAATAAGAATGCTTTTCGGAGTGTACCACCCATAAGCTGCTTGAGATGCGTGAAGTGGGAACTGCTGGGGACAATTCTTATCTTGTAGGGAAAATGTTGAGATAAAATCCTTTCAGACTGAATCAGTACCTTGTGTGCATGATAGTACATGCAAGATAGCTGGCCATTGACGTATGTCTCCACAAAACGAATCTAGAGAAATGCAGGAGTTCAAACTATATCTCTACTCCAGGTTCCATAAATACATATTTGCCAGATCCACTTCAATCTGTACAGTTGTAGAGTACAGTAACTGTACAGTCTGTAGTTCCCAGTTGAATATAGATGTTTACGCAGATTGTGACACCACACAAAATGAGGCAGACTAGTATTCATCTTATCATGGGAGTTGTACAATGTTCTTCAGTGTAGAGCCCTGAAGTCTGGTCCCGTGATGTCTGGAATAACTTGAGGCATTGACTCATTTTTCATGAAATCATGATTTATACAAAGTGATACCTTCAACCATACTTGCTTGAAGCTAGAGTGTACATGTACCAGGAGCAAAATCTAATTGTATATGCGTACAAGAATTTCCATAAGGTTGCTTTTCATAGTTTATGCATGAGGTTTGGTAAATTTTCTGCGATGAGTTAGAATATCTGATTCAAAGAAGTAAGTTAATATTCAGTGTTGACAGTTATTCAGAAATGGCTAATTCTATATACTGAGGAAAATCTATGAAACATGATATTGAACTGAAATAGCGTAACTGTCATTCAAAAGCCTTTTGATTAATAGTCACCAAGCATGTTCAGTCTTTTGATCAACATGTAGCTGAAATTATAGTTTGCCTTTTATTGGATGTAATATCAGTCTCACAAATTTGATAGGTTGATATTGAAGCAATATTGGAGACTGACATTCACCTCTTATCTTGTCATAAATTTTGATGATATGTTGCAAAAAGGAGCAATTGTGCAGAACACTAGAAATAGCATTGTAGCGACACAAACCATAAAATATTACTAGAGGAAATGCCAAATGTTACACCCCTTATTGTTGATGATTCACTCTTCTTGGCTTGTTACCTCCTTGTCTGGAGGTTTTGTTTTCAGACATTGTGTCTCTGTGTTTGATTGGTTACACATGTTAGACATTTTGGGCACACCAACAGGAAGTTAGGTCAACGGTCCTAGAAAGGTTCCAGAAAGGGTTATTTCATGTTTTCCTTTTCCAGTTACATGGATGCCTCTTGCTTCAGTGGGACAGAATCAGCTAGAAATTCATGATTATGATTAAAAAGACAAGATTATTTTAAAAATTCTTAATATCTTAAAGAGATCTTTGATTCCTTGTTTGTTGATTCATTGTTTGCTTTTTTGTGGTCAATTATTCCTTCCACCCAAGCCCAAACACATTCAGGCTGAGATCTCACACATGGCTTTTGTCATGACTTCCGGTCTATTTTATTTTCTTTTGAGGCCATATTAGAAGTGCACTTAGTCTTTACAATATCTGCCATAGACGTTGATGCATGGCACTTTCAGACTGCATTCATGAGCAAATTCTCTGGAGGCAAATCCGTGTTGCATCTGCAGTATATCTCCCCGGCACTTAGATATGCATGGAGCACGGAGCTGTCTGAATGACCCCGAATGTGCCAGTAGTTCACTGAGCAGATGCTGTCAGATACATTTTTGAAAGATTTGCAGTGCAATTTGTTGAACTTTGAATGCTTTAACCAACTAGAAAGGCTGACATTTGCTCAGTAGCAAATACAGCATATTTCAGTCCATCTCACCATAAAAAGTGGGCTGTCCCAAACTCACACTTGTGTAAAAGTAGGATATTTGCTGGAAAGGGTATTTGCCCATTCTACTCCATACCAAATTTCAGGTCATTTGGCCCCAAAATGAAGATGTAGAATCCATTTAACAAACTGGCAGGAGAAGGAGAGGAAGAAGAGAAAGATACATGAAAAAAAAACAATATATTATTTCTGAAATGTAATGACAGATTTGCAACCAAATTGTATGGACATATTGCGGACACACAAAGTAGGGGATGCAGGAGTTTGATTTAATTTACAGAATTTTGTCAGGTCTTCTTTGGTTCTTTTACACAAACATAGTTTTTATTCTGCTGTCGTAATGTTTGCAATCTTCAAAGCCCTTCCTATGGGGCTATCTTTCCCCCACTGTCTCAATCAGGTCAATCCCCATTTCAACTTAGGTGATAAGAAACTGTGGCCTTAACTCAATCTCAATCTCAATCAACTCCAGAGATTGCAGACTCAGATTTCCCATTCTGATTATTGAGATTACAGCTGCAAATGGGGCAGGCAGCTTCCCTGTCCAGTACATATTGAACGTAGAGATTAATTCATGTGCTTTAGATGGCCTTGTGGTTATGGTTGTTGACTCAGAATCTGAAGGTTCTGGGTTCAAATCCCGGGCAGACCCCAATGTTGTATCCTTGGGAAAGATACTTAACACCCAGTTGTTCACTTGACTCAGGTGAAAGTGAGTACCTAGGTTCAGTTAGTGACATCTTCTGGGACATAAAGCAAAGGTCCCATGTTTGAGGGGGCTTTAGGCATAAGCCTCAAGTGCTAAACCTCTACAAGTAAAAGAACCCAGCACACATATTGAGAAGAGCTGTACCAAAGCTGCATTTTTCTACAAGCTACATTACCTCAATTGGGGATGGCTGCTTTACACTTTTACCTCCGGGTTGTTGTCCTCGGTGCTGAAACTATTGCTGTGACTACAACTTCTTTAGTCCTGGAAAGCTTCTTTCTTTTTACTGAAATAAGGTTGAGTTCAGCTTCTGTATCGATGCACAGCTTACCGACTACTTTACTTTCTTACCTCGGATTTTTGTATTGATGCAGAGCTGATTTTTTTGTTCAACATGAATATACAGTTTCTAGTTTGTGGAAAAAAATTTCTCTTCTAGTATTAATATACATTGGGGCTCATTTTGGTCTTCAATATACATTGGGGTTGTGCAAAGCCAAATGCTTTACTTCTCAGTTGAGGATGACTACTTTACTTTTTACCTCAAATTTTGGCACGCGGTTGTCTTTGGTGATGAAACTGTTGCTTCGACTACAACCTTAGTCCTGGAAAACTTTTTCTTTTTAATGAAATCAAGTTGATTATAGATTTTGTTTGTTGTGATATTTAGGCATAGTTCATACATTTTGGTCAACTCATATAGGCAGTTTTTTCTAGTCTGTGGGAAATTATTTTGAGGTGTTTATATAACATAGGGTTTTGTGCAGCAATGTTTTTCCAGACAAGTTTGAAAGGTCATATTCAACAGCCTATGCTTCTATACGCCTTTTAATAAATAATTATCCCAAGTCCAACTAGCTTGAAAAGTTCTTATGTATGCCTTTACATCACATTGCATGTGAGTTACATAGGATTAACAGTTACTTTATTGAAGGTCTGTAATAGAGAACGGATTTTGTCAGGTATCCAATCCTGTAGCAGGCTGCTAGCGAAGCTCAAGTATAGCTTTAACCTTCATGGATGAAAGCGCCGGTACTATGGCTTCAGGCCATGCTGGTTCATTCAGTTCATGCTGGTTCATTCAGTGTCTAGACTTGTAATGCTGGTGGCTTAATGTACTGTAAAATGCTTTTTAAATTGGCAAGACTGAATATTAGCAATTTTGGAGTGGAAAAAGTAATTTCACAGAGCTTTAAATTTGTGAAACAAGTTTTCTCTGGCTAGCTGATGTGTATCTTTTCACACACTCTGCGGGATGAATTCTAGGGATGAAGAAGTACAAAGTAGATGTAACAAAAACCCAATTTTCCTTACTGAAGTGCCTAGAAGTCCAGCAGCCAACTCTGAAAGTATCTAAGTTGACAGGCAGGCTTTTAAACTATATGTGACAGTGATACAGTCAATGTAATAAAGAAACAAGCTGACTACTGGTTTTAAGCTACCAGTACCATTTCCTAGACTTACCATATATGTAAACTAATTATTCATGAAAGAAAATACACAAGTCTCTCTCTTCTGCTGTCACCTTCAGTGTGAAAAGGACAATAGCACATCTCCGTGTATACAAAGCAAGTCCTGTTGCGGATGACAAATTGTCCTTTCAATATTTCATAACCCTCATTTCCCAAGTGGACAGAGGCAAGACATGCACCTTTCTATGCTCCCCTCCCGTCTGTTGCCATGCCCTTTACTTCATTTCTTTGTTTGTTTGTTTTGCATAACCAGCACACCGCCTGTAGGCGTAACACAGCTGGTGTGGATTTGTACACTATGTACATGCTCCGGAAGCCCGGACTGTAAGGTTGGGACCACTCACACTGGGAAAGAAACCTACTCTACTCTTTTCAATAAGTGCCGTAAGATTTTAACATGCTCGAGGTGTGGCTCTCCTAAAAGGGGGACCTCTGGCTTTACTAGCCTGTGTTACACAAGCTCTTTCAGCCGGAGGTCAATGACCCCCACCCCATGGGGGGTGGCAACCTTAGGGCGGCGGCCGCCAGGAGCGTGATTTAGTCAGGCTGTGGCTTTACATCCCATCTGTCTTTAACAGAAGCTAGGTACAAGTCATTTTCACCTGAGAGAGAATAGGTGTAAAGCATCTTTCCCAAAGACACATCAGAGGGGCCTACCAGGGACTTTTTTTACAGGGATTATGTTGTTCCTTTACATTTATATGTATCCTTTTTCTAAACTAGTACACTGGGTGTGGTCACTCCCGTGGAAGACGTTAATATGCACTAGGCCATACCAATTTCATTTGTTGGCTCTTGGCTTTTTGCAGGAAATCGACAGTGGGTGGAAGAAGAAAATGAAAAAGAAAAACAGGCTTAGTCACCCTGTATTATAGCCACCAAATGTTACCATACAAATGTACAGTGTAGGAGGCATACCAAAGTCAACATACTAGGCTTTTTTATAATTCAAACAATGCATTTTTAGTCAAATTACTGCATTGATAAATGAAACTAACTGCAACAACTACATTGTAAGAAGAAAAGGACTTCAACTGTTTGGTGCTATAAGATTTCACCATTTTGTGGTTGATTCAGAACCTGACTGGTATACATGTAGTTTTTTTTTTCAAATCTAAAATAAAAACCAGTCCAAAAAACCAAGAAAGTGAATTGGTGTAGGCTTGACAACTCTTATGTCCCCCTGCCATGATCGTTAGAGAAACTGCAAGTGAGGATGTGATAAGACTGCTAATCTGACATGATATCATCTAACGATTTATGACCAGGGGAAGGTCAGGGCTGTCATTAGTAGAGCTCAAATCAGAAAATATATTCCAGCAAACTTGTCTGGCTGTTAAGGCTTGTTTCACAGTGTGCAAAATGGTGCTCTCAATGAGAACAAGTCATTTGAACAGATTGGGATTTGATTTGTTTATTTGCACAACAGATATACAACAAAATACATAATCAAATAATAAAAAACGGACAAATATGCCGGGGGAGGCCTGAAACCTTAGCAGTTTTTTTTTAATATTATTTGTGTCTTTGTTAGAAGGAAATGCCTGGCTGTAGCCTCTTCTAGGCTTTAGAAACGGCTGAAAAGAGTAGAAATTGGCCAAATAAACAGATTACATGCCACGAGAGTTGGTCCACTAAGGCCACACCAATTGAATTTGTTGGTTCTTGGATTTTTTCAGAAAAAATATGAAGCGACAGGGGGAAAAAAATAAAAATAAAAACAGGTCTAGGCATCCTATTATAGGCTTAAATGCTACAAAATGAGCCATGAAGTTAACACAAAAGGCTGGGTTAAAATTTAAACATTGAATTTTGAACTTTTAATCAAACCACTGCAATGTTAGATGGGAAAACTGTAACAACTAGGAAGAAAATGACTTTCCTCAACTGTTGGGGGCAAAATATGAGCATTTTTCAGTTGATTCAGGACCAGAATCAATTTTTTTTTTTGCAAATCAGAAAAAAACGAAGAGGCGAATCCGAGAACCAACAAATTAAATTGGTGTGGCCTAATTTAAAAAGTACAGTTAGCTGAAATTTCTGCTCCTTCCAGCAGTTTCTGCATGACGGCTGGTAATGGCTGTTGCTGTCCCTCCATATTGTTTGAAATCTTTTGGCAACAACTTTAAGATTAAAATTCAGAATGTGCCAGCAGGGACGGAAGATGATGACTTCATTCATTCTTTACAGAAAGTTATTATCTTCGACATGCCACCTCCTATATTAAGGGCACATGTCATTCAGAAGAGAATGCTCCCACAGAAGTCCTTGTCACCTTGAACCGAAGAGTTCAGCTCGTTTGGAAGTTACCAAGGTCAAATATTTCCTGGGGTGGGTGACTCTAATTGCGATTCGGGCCTTTCGGTGACCTCATATAGACTGCAATCACTTTGTAAGGCAAGAGTACTGAAAACTTGATATAATCACTCTAGGGACATGTCTTTATCCTTTTTTTATTAGGAACACTGGTACATCGTCAAGGCAAACTCGCGTGATTAGAGTTTGAACATCTCACTTACCAGTATACAAATGGGCTTTTTGTTAAGATGAAGTTTTGGCTCTCTTTAATCTAAAGTAAAACATGGCAAGGTTTAAAATGTCTATATTATGTAAGAGCATCAAAGCCTTATTGATAGTCTGATTCAGTCAGTCATCTAATATTTAGAGAAGTTTTAGTATTCTCCATGCTGATGCTGTAGTTGGGTCACTGTCCTCAAGTCCAGGCTCACTGCTGTGTGAAATTTGTCTGTCAGTTTTTAACTTGGATGGACCATTACTTTGCAGCAGTACATCATATCAACGTTGACTGAGTACCCAGAGAAGCACACGACATGTTTCGTTTCTTGTGATATTAAATACATTTATCAAGGCGCAGAGAGCAAGGTGGTACAAAGTCTTCATACGTCAGCTATGCTATCAATATCACGAGTCTTCGCATGGAACACAATTACTTAAGCTTAAGAGTACACACAAGTACAAATTTGGTGTCAGAATGTGGAAGGTCCGCCTTTGAAGAGGGCATGTGATTGGACGGCAAAGGATTACGTCTGCAGCCTGTGAACTTTCATCTCATGTTAAATTGATCCCTACGTTCTTTCTTCTTGATCAACACTCTCCAAAGATACCAGTTTTTCAAGACACTTTGACATCTGGGCTTGAAATACCTGCACATGCAGAATAGTAAAGGTAAAATTGGAACTGTGTACTAGGCATTTCTGATGTCTACCTACACCTAACCTGCACCATGACATAACCAGCTCCAGACACTGTTGGAACATTATGACCAGTGGTGGTCAAAAACCACCTTGCATCGTTAAAGTACCATCATTAAAGACAATTGAGAACTTTGGTAATACCAGTCACATTTTTCAGTTTTTTGATGATTAGAACTAAAAGGCAAAAAAAAAACGATGCATGTTAAACTTGTCTGCCATAGGTACATGTAATTTTGAAGGTTGCCTGCACCAGTGTAGATATGCAGGAAAAAGTATTTCGATCCCTGACATCTATTCAACCAGACAGAAAAGGAAACTGATGTTGGGGCTAATCCCTGAAGACAATGCTTATATCTTTTTGTGACTTCCTTTAGATATCTGCATGTGTCTCTCACAAAGGGTTTCCCCTGGATCACATCCTGTCCAATGTTGAGATGTCTGCTGTTACATCAATGTTTAAGTATCCTGAGTGTGATTCTCTCATACAAGGCCAGCGTAGCAGATAAGCAGCTCATGTAAATCTAGAACAGTTAAGAATGGTTGGATTAACATTGTTAAAGAAGTCAATCGGAAACAAGGAAAAATTCTAGATGTGTCTGTCAATTGCAGAGTTTTAACAATTTTAGAATATGAAAATTTTCAACGAACCCTTATATATTATGCTTATATACAATTTAGGAAGAGCAAAATTGTGCAACCGACAGAAAATGCAGAAAATTTGTTTTTTTTATAACGTTTGTTATGCAAAATTTATTCTTTGGTAAGAAATCTAATAGTTCCTGCTTTAAATTGCCTATTTTGCTATTTTTTCTGGTGTACATGTACATGCTGGTATATAGCAAAGAACTGCTGCTGCAGTAATTGAGTCTTCTGCTAGATGGCTCTTTACACTTGGTGTCCCTTCTTACATTGAATACCTTTGATTGAGACTGTTTTGTTTTGATTTCATTGTCTTCGTCAGAAGGACTATGAAATTGTCTCGCCGGAGTGTGGGGAACTGCGGATTTTGCGATATAACTCTGGAAGGCATGATTCGACGTCCATGATTTTTGGCAGGCATATTACCGCTGTTGAGGCCGAAGTCAAGTACAAGTTTCGGCTTCGTGGGGGGTCCGTGCGTCACGTTAGTGCACCTTTTGTGTCTGTGGCTTGTTAGCAAAATAACTCAAGTATTTGTAAAATGTTGATTATAATTCTTGGTGTGGTGCTTACTATTGTCGGGACCAAGGTTAAGTTCGTTACTGAGCTTCGTGGGGGGTTTCGTTGTGGCTACAGGGGGCATTTTGTTAATTTTTCTTGTGAGCAGGATATCTTTTGTATGTGTGGATGGAAGTTAATGAAATTTGATAGGCATATTACTGTCGTGGTCTCCAAGATTGAGTTCAAAGATGAGAGTCGTGGAGGTCGTTATGTCCCCGTAATAGGACCTTTTGTGTTTAGAAATCCCCCACCTACATCTGCTTGGAGACAGCCGACAGCTGGATATAGCCCGGGAACCCCATAATGGGTTGGGATCAAATGACGTTACATTGAGGGATTGTACTATAACTTCAGCAGGGGGAGGATAGGTTGGACATATGTCAGGTTATTTTCTACGGCCACACCAAGTAATTGCTATGGATGACGTCCACTGGAGACCTTAAATCTAATTACCTTAAATTTAAGGCAAGCGCGCAATAAAAACACGAAGGGCCGAAAAACGAGATGCCTAGATTTGGAATATACTAACTGTAGAAGTACAAATGTTAGGACACAAAGAACACAAGGAACAAGTCTTCTATTTGTCATAAAGACAAATTAACAAAACAGCAGTAGTCACCCTGTTCTGATTCTTTCCTTTATAACATCTTCTCTTATTATATTTTGCGGCGCTGTCGTGACACTTTCAACACAGTAAGAATTTCTTGAACGTTTTTTTTCCACTAAGGCCACACCAATTTAATTTGTTGGTTCTCGGATTGGCCTCTTCGTTTTTTTCTGATTTGCAAAAAAAAAAATTGATTCTGGTCCTGAATCAACTCAAAAATGCTCATGTTTTGCCCCCCAACAGTTGAGGAAAGTCCTTTTCTTCCAAGTTGTTACAGTTTTCCCATCTATCAATGCAGTGGTTTGATTAAAAGTTCAAAATTCAATGTTTAAATTCTAACCCAGCCTTTTGTGTTGACTTCATGGCTCATTTTGCAGCATTTAAGCCTATAATTAGGATGCCTAGACCTGTTTTTATTTTTTTCGCCCTGTCGCTTCATATTTTTTCTGAAAAAATCCGAGAACCAACAAATTAAATTGGTGTGGCCTAACAGTCCAAACTCAAATAACGTGGGGGGGGGGCTAACACGGGTGACGACGCATCTGTATAATCTGCGGCAAACCGTTTCAGGGTGTTCTGTACCATAAAAATAGTACAGAGATTCTTTTGTTCTTTAGACCAAATTGATTATTAAAAAGAGTGAAGAATACGCATGTTAATTTCTCTAGAACGATGTACCTCTGACGAAGACATGAGATCTCCGACCTCTAGTTTCTATTAGATTTTGTTTTGATCCAATATAATCTTTCAAGGGAAATCTGTGAAACAGACAATGTATTTGAGAAGTCCGTGAGAGAAAAGCGTGGGCTGCTCGGAGCCACGCGGCCATAAAAGGAAGAGTGGCAGAGATTGGCTGCTTGACCCCGTCCATTTCCTGATCACACGGAGGCCCTGCAGGGGCTGATGGGAACTCTTCCGCAATTTGTGTCAATCACCTGGGATTCCGAGCCTTATGCCTTATCACTTCTGCCTCACAGGCCAGGATCGTTTCAATCCTTGGCTCTTAAATGTTTTCATCTTTTCTATTAAAAAAGAGAGAACAGGGACCCCCAAGCAGGTGGTTTTAGGTTTGAAACACAATGCTGTTTGCAGTTAACTCAGTCATGAAAACATTTAGAAATCACCATTATTGCACATTAGAAGAGGTCCCCTTTATCATATATAATACTTATAGTGAAGATGGCTGAGTTTATGCATTAGCAGCTAATGTGCATGGCTTATGTGATACATGATAACAGTTTGTAGTTTCCACACAATAGCTATGGTTTTCGTCTGTTGGAACTGACTAACCATTGCTACTGCTGTGAAACAGCATCACCATGATGTTCTTTTGTTTTGCAATTCTTTATTTTTTTTGCAATTATTTTGTGTTTTTCATTGTTGATTTCTGACCTCCCCTATTGATTTTGAATTTACCTTAAGTTATTATTTTGTAATCTTCATAAAATACTGATTGTACAAGCTTTGTTATTTATGTTTCATTTTATTATGTCATGTTAACCCCAGGAAGAATAGTGCTTAAACTCTAATGGGGGTCGTAATAAATAAATAAATAAAAACAAACAAACAAATTCTTATGAGCCCCAAATCTTTCAAGTGCATGTACACATACATGTCATGTACATGTAACATTTAGCTGTACAATATATTTATCTACAAATGTTACAATTACATTAACTCTAAGATTTGGTGTTCTTCGTATACCTGTAGTATTGATTAGTTTTTTTTTAAATCTTTGTTCCCCTCTAAGCCATTTTCTTGTCTTTTTGACAAGCTCCTAGTTTTTCTGTCCTAGCAGTGATTGATCAGCTGGCATCCTATAGAGGAATACAGGTGCCAACATGGCGTAACTTGTGGACAGAATTAAATCAAAGTCTGCTGCCTACAGGGCAGACATTATTCCACGAGCTGCCAGCGACTGGCAACCAGCTAGTATCATTCTGAAGGTTCAAAGATCAGTTACAAGCATCAGAGCCTCTTATATATATATCACATATACATGACTTGTATATAATACATGGAACTGCAGTTTTGCATACTATCAATTATCGGTTAATGTAAAAACATGCACTGGTCGATATTTGCCAATACCTACATTTTAGATAGCAAGGCTTTATTTTCTGACTGACTGAATTTTAATGCTCCTGTTACAATATTGAACAAAGATGTAATCTCCAAGCAGATCTTACGGTGGCCAGGCAGTATCCATTGGCCAAGGAGTAACTATTAGCCACTTCAGTGGATTCTGCTTTTCTACCATAGGATCTGCTTGGAGATTACAAAATAATATACACTTGGTAGGTATGTAAAGATGGTAAATGTTACACAATCATGTATACAATTGAACTTTTGATTTTATCAATCTCTTATCCCTATGTAATTGGTGATATTACTAGAAAACTACATGTATATCATGAATGGAAGTCCTGCCCAGCATAATAAGATTTGGATGAAACCAACATACCATCCAGAATGGTTATAAATCAGTAGCTCCAGACTCTGACATCACAAGTCATGAACAGAAGGCAGACACAGGCTACATACATGTACGGCCTCCTCATCTGTCATAATGCAGGGCTGACAACCTCACCTGGCTCAAGCCAGGGTTTGGCAGGGGTTTCAGGCCTTGTGATCTTCTGTTGAAGATGATAGAATTTGGTGGGAAATATTACTCACCTGGATAGCTGAGAAGATTTAGTTATGATGCAAAGGTGTGATGTGTAGTTTATACTGTATTACAAGATTGGCTACATTTTGATTCTTTAGGAAGGATGGTCCAAGAAAGCTGAAACAAGGCTTCTAAAAGATTTTTTTTAAAGTTTGGAAGACTGAACTACACGTAGGTACTAATTAGGTTTAAAGAACGCGTACAGTCAGAAGTATAATGGCTAGGTGTAACAGGTAGTTCAGTGTTATATGCATTGTAGCCAGGTGCCGCCGTGCCTCATACATGTACCTGTGAAGCTGGTGTGCTACACCAAAGGGCAGTTATGAATATGCGGTACTAGGCACAACTTGTCTCTTTTTAACAACATAGAGAAATTCTGCTTGAGCCTTTTCCTCTGAAAATGAGAGCTTATGTGCAATGGTTGATAAGGCTTAAAAGACAATACAGATGACCTTAAAAAATGTTTTCAATTGATTTCACCCAGCAGTGCCAAGCTGATCGTAAGGTTAAACTTCCACAAGATGAAACAGTGACACATGTAACTGCCTATAATTGTATATTTCAACACCTGCCATACATGTACTACTAGGTAATTTGTGAAAATTTCAAACATACCGAAATGTTGACTTATTGATAAATGCTGTGTCATGCTCGCAACAAGCACAACATTAATCAATGACATGTTGACCACATTGAAAATTAGCAAATCTTTTCAAGACTCCCGAGTGCGACCGGATAGAATTGGGTCAGATCAATAAGATTAGGTAGGATTAATGAGGAGATGCAAATCCCCTCCCTTCTTGTGTCACATTACTGTTGTTGGATGTAACTGTTCATCCATCTGTGCTTGGTACATGTCGTTAACACCATTGTTACCAAGCTTTAGCTTGATGCAGTGTGCACATATCAAATACACACATAATACCGAATTTACCATCTGTGAGGGGTTTTGTATCTAAAGGATGTCCTAAGGGATTGTCTGACTGCGATTAGGATCGTTATGATGTCATTTTGTGATGTTGGCACATTGTATGTAAGAAGTTTATTTAATGAAGTGCTAATCTGGGGCAATGGATTCAATTGTAGATAACGTAATTTGAGACTTGTAGATTGTAATTATTGTAGATACTTAACTGTAGACACTTAATTGTAGATACATACCGATACATGTAATTTGAAAGTAAATTGTAGATACGTAATTGTAGATACGTAATTTGAAACATACAGTCATAACTTTGTCCAACTTTAGATAATCTCCAAGCAGATTTTTGGCAGCTGCAAATTTGCAAGACAGTACAATGCATATCAAATTGGCAAAAAAAAGAAGTGTCAAATTGGCAAGACATCAAAGATAGTACAGAAAATAAAGCCAAATAAAAACGCCTAAAAATACATAAAAAAGAAGCTTAATCTCTACTTGGAGAACACTTCAGATACATTTCACAAATGGGAACATCAGGCATATCAGGATCATGTGTTGGCAAAAAGATGAATTATGAAATTCAATGTTTGTTTTACTTGTTTTGTTTGTCTGAAGATATTAGTCATCAATGACTTTATTGTACAGTGTAGCATGTAGTTGATGTAGTGGAAAAGAATGTCAGTGAAAAGGTCGAGTTTTTATCTTGTATTGAATGTCGTCTGTCCACAGAGTCGACCATGCTGACGTTTGCTGACGGGCAGTACCTGACGGTGTCTCTGCTGGGGCCGGTGCAGACGGAAGCGGAGGACATCACCCTGCGGTTTCGCACGGCTTCGTCGTACGGACTTCTCCTGGCCGTGACCTACGAGGGGGGCTCGCAGGAAAACGTGCTGATGATGGAGATCGAGGCAGGGAGGCTGAAGCTCACCTTCAACCCTGGTGAGTTCAACGACCTATCATATCACTATGTCATCATGTAGGCTACTTCACGGTTTGAAGTGTGCATGCATGTGCCGTGTGATGCACAGTGTAGTAACTTTCCGAAATGGCAACATAACATCTTTGCCCATTTTCTGCATGTTAAAGGCATCCAATGTGATTTCAGAGCAGCAAAACTGGAAATATTGTGAATAAGGCAATCTTTATGATATTGACACTTACTGCTTCACAATACTACATTGTACATTTCAATCAGTATTTCATACTTTTGAGCATTTAAAACTGCAGAAGCAAGCCTAAAGATGAGTCCTTTGTTTTATGGGTGGTACTTTAAAAATCAGCCAAAGGCCCTTCCAATAACCGTTTTCCGCCAGAATTTTGGGTAGTTTTGCTCCATGAGAGTCAAAATGCATAAGGATAGTGTGGTTTTAACTAAGTATTTACTTGTAGATAAGACTATTGAAGAATATTGACTTTAAAAAATGGTATTTTTCAAGCCCTAAAAACTGCATTGGATGCCTTTAAACCAGTGTCAGAGGGCAACAAAATTTCTAGTTTTTTTTCCCCCAAAATCAGGCGAAAATCAATGCACGCACTGATGTCATTCCATAAAAATCACTTGCTGTGGCCTCATCATTAAAAGCAGGGATATGCCTTTCTGTCAGTGTGTCAAAAAACCTACAGTCGTATACACATCTGGAGCAATTACAAGTACTGCTGTATTGAGGTCAGCTGCACTGGTGCCAAATGGCAGCCACTTCTCACCACTTTACCTCCCTCCCATCAATTCTGCGCCCTCGCAATTCAGCCCCTGGCTGTAAGGAGACTTACCAGCCCCCAAAGCAATGTATCGTGATAAATGACTTTTCAATCAATAGCGCTGCAAAGTGATCATAAAATCGATAAAAAGAAGGACTAAATATGATTGATTTGCGAGTCGATGATCATGATATTATTAAATAGTAATACACCATTCAACAATTGTTCGATAATTGATTTTTACTTGAGGGATAAACAACGGAAAAAAAATATATCGCCAAATATAAAACTTTACGAAGTATTCAAGAATAAAATGTGTAAATCTTTTGTAACTCATGATGATTTCTATCTTCCCTTCCAGGCCCTGGTCCAGACTTCTTGTACGGTGGGGAGGGTCTGGATGACAACAACTGGCACACAGTGCAACTCAGGCGCCGCGGTCGCCAGCTTAATCTTCGGGTGGACGATTTAGATGTACCCGGTAATGCAAGTTTCCTTGTCTTCTGTCTGTGGAACTTACTCTTCCTCCCCCCCTCCAGGCTTTAGGTGGTGGACTATTCCTCTTGCTCCAGCGGACCCTCCGTAGAGCCTCCGTAGTACACTCTCTCACTGAAGAAAGTCCTCCTCCTGGGTGCCGGACCACTCTCCAGCCTACAGAGAAAACCTCTCCGTCTGCTATTCCTATTTCTCTCTCGATATGTAAAGAAAGAATTAGTTTAACTTCGTATTTAAGTCTTTACGTTACCTCTTATTGTCTAAAGTTCTGGACCCGCCTTGCCAAAAGGCAAGTTTTTTTACGGTTATGTACCTACGATTGTAAAGAAAAGAAAAATTTGTTGTAAAAATCGAGAATCATCTCACGATGGATCCCTGTATTGGTAGTTTCCTGATTAACGGTGTGCATTTTCTCTTTTTTAATGCTTACAGCTATATATCCTTTCCCATTGGGGTCAGGTTTGTTCGTAAACAGTTTCATGTGCTTCACTCCTATGTGTTGTAGAATACATACCTTATATATCGATATACCCCATAAGTTCATCATACTGTGCTTGCATGTGCTGTGTTACCCTTGTGCTGTGATGTGTCGTAAAATAACCAATTGCGCCTTATAGCTTCTTGCATGGTATCTACTACTAACCATTGTAGCCTTAGCGCATCTTCCGAAGGACATCATATAATTAATTAGCTAGTGGCACAAACACCATTGAGTAAGATACAGCACATTCCAGTTAATTGCAGTCTTTATTTCTCACTTTATGTTCATTCCAACTTCCAAGTATTTCAAGTAGATAGAGAAGAACTCATGTATCAGATTCGTAAAGAGGTCAAACATTTCATGTCCTACATTTGAAAAAAAAGGAAACAAAGAACAAAGAAACTGTCTGCTACAAATACAAGGTGCCTGATCACATCTAAAGCTGGCAACTGTGGGGAGGTCACAAGTTTGAAATGATCGTGACAATTTTGGCAAACAGTTTTGCAAATTTAGAAGAAAAAAAGACAACTGCCATAGGCATGGAGAATGGCCAATGCCATAACTAATCCAGAGAGTGCTTATCATCCTTGACAAGTGAGTATCATTTCAGAATTTATTTATCTACCTATGTTTGTTGTTTTCTTCTTACGACTATTATGCCTGAGAGCCTTCTTATCAGCAGAAGATGTATAATTGGTCCATAGATGTTAATATGAGCGTATACTCAAGTAAGCCCTTGTGACAACCACGTGACTGTATATTCTTTAGATAAGGTTAGAAAATGTCTAGTACGCAAGATACTGTCTGCTGGCATCAGAAATGATCCATTTTGGAGACATTTTGTCTGTTTTGTGTAATACTGATTGCAGTTTTATCCAGCTGCTGCAGTTGTTAACAGTTAAATTAGTCAAAAAAATACATTTTTTTCAGGAATAATTATACATTAGAAGATAAATGCTGATATGCAATGAATTAACAAAGAACACGAAGAAGGAAAAATGGCCTGGTTCAAAATTCAGTACAATTTCTTTTGTTTGTATTATTATTATTTTTGTGCAATTAACTGGAATGAATTGTATCTTGACAATGTCATACAAGTCAGCTATACTTGCTGCATCTGCAGTTGACAAAGTACAGATCAAATACTGCCGTGTCAAACCCCAAATTTTCTATTGGATAGAGAGCGGACAGAACCCATCCTGCTGCCCTGTAAATAACATCACAGCCGACCAATAGAAGGCATGCGTAGCCTCCTCATATATATATAGATCCCGTAGCGTATGAAAACCCCGGTGATGTAATGTTCAAGTGAAATCTTCCCCAGGAGTATGGTCCGGGTACGTAGTTCTGCTATAGATATAGCACGTTTTTTTACAAACGATGTACCCCACAAACTGCAAGAAATACCAACAACAAAAAAAGAAAAACACGAAAATGCTGACCCGGCGGTCATGACGTTGAAGATCTCAAAGCCGTTCTGGAAGACCACTTCCCTACCTGCAAGCTGTAGGGATCGATGCTGTAGATGACAGGTTGTTGGGAATGGTGCAAGATTTCTCCAGTTTCAGGTTTTCTCCCTCCACCAAGGGTATGCTTTCCTCAGCCTCCTTGGCTGGGGGTACCCTTGGTGGTGACAATGCCTTTTGTAATGCCTCCAGGTTTCTTTGGTGAAAGCTTCCAAATGTTACAAATCCCGGAACCTGGTGAGCTATGCCCCTGGACATCTAGCATATATACTGTTCATCATTCGAACTTGATAAGCATGGAAACCATGTTATATTATTATATACACCTACATCTGTGCTCGTGTTTGCCATAAAAAAAACCTGCCCATGACAGCTTCTGTTAGCATGCCGCATTTGAATGTGCAAGTGTCGTGTGTTGTGTGTGTGATACCCAGTGAGTTCTCTAGGTGGTGGAATGCCATGTGTATGCTGTGGTGTTGCTAACATTAGTATGTGGTGCTGTGTTGTGTTGTGGTGTTGTGTTACATATCATTGCTGGTGTTGTCCTGGTGCTGTGTCGTGCTGTGCTGTGTCGTCTTGTGTTGTAGCCTGTAACGTGTCGTGGTGTAACGTTGGTGTTGTCACGTGCCGTGTTGTCTGGTGTTGTGTTGTAAGTGGTGTAAACTTGTCTTGCCTAGATGTCAGTAAAATTGGTGGATGTTGTAGACCATACATGTAGTTGTGACCATTTGTCCATATTCTGTCCACAGTTCACTTGGTGTACATGTATTTTTCATTGTCTGGTGTGTATAATGCATTGTCATGGAAATCTTTGTACGTACTTGGAATATTGCTTCCCATGTCTACATCTTCTGTGTTGTGTCAGATATTTGGCGTTGTGACTAACAATTTGATGCGTTTTGCAAGTATACATGACTAAATTATTGCAGTGAACAGTCCAATGACAGGCACATTCCTTGGCTGAAGGGGGCAGCAATATTTGTGTTGCATGTACAAAGATGTACAACGACTTCCCTGCTAGATGATAAACTGGGGTTGTGGCCAGTTCACTTGGGAAGGAGGGCGTTCCAGAGGGTTGGAGAGTGAACTGCTCACAAACCCTTCAGTCAAAAAAGATGGAAATTTTTATAGGAACTTTGAACCATTTGACAACAAGTACACAAGCTGCCAAATTGAATCTTTCATGCACATTGATTGAAAGGATCATCATCAATTGACTAAGAATCTAGCAGGGATGATGTCTGGGTGAGGAGAGTCCTCCAATCTCCACCGTGCTAACTTTGCCCTGTCCTGACATCCCCGTCTTTAGGTACTGTCTCCAAGTCGAGCGCTGTCCTGGACTTCAACTCCATAGCCATTGGCAGTCTCCAGAAGGCCAAACCCGACGGCACCTCGCCGCCCAGCTTTGAGGGCCAGATGCAGAACTTTGTGTTCAACGGGAACCCCTTCATCGAGATGGCCATGTCGGGAGGGGTGGACATGATCCAAACCAACGCCCAGTTCGGCAAGGGCACCAAGGTCATAGGCAACCCCATCACCTTCCGAGATCAGGCCAGCTACGTCAAGCTCCAGACTCTCGAAGCCTACTCCAGCATGAACCTGGTCTTCAAGTTCAAGACGACTCAGCCCGATGGGCTCATTATGTACAACGGCGGGGATGGAAATGACTTCTTAGCCCTGGAATTGGTGAAGGGGTACTTACAGTACGCGTTCAATCTGGGCGATGGGGCCACCATGATGAAGGGGAAGTCGGACATGTTGAACGACAACGAGTGGCACGAGGTCAAGATCACTCGTGACGAGAACTTGAACCACCGGCTGACCATCGACGACTTGGCCGTGCAGAAGACGACCAAGGGTTCCAAGAACTTGGACCTGAAGGGAGAGATGTACGTGGGAGGGTATCCGGAGCAGAAGTACAAGGAACTGCCCCTGATGGTGGAGGCGCGGGCCAAGCAACTGGGCTATCAGGGCTGCCTGGCGTCCATCAACCTTGATGGGAAATATCCAGACCTACTGAAGGACAACAAGCGGCTGAGCGGATCCATAGTAGCTGGATGTGAAGGTAAGGATTTTGTACCTTGTGCTTGTTTTTTTTTTGCGTAACTGATAAACTTGCAGCATAACTCAAGATGCAAGGTACAAGGTGCATAAGACAAGACTGTAAACATTGATCCTCTCACACCAGGGAGGACCAAATTCTTCTTTTATCAGTGCAATGGAACCTTTATCATGCTTGTAGTGTATCTCTCCTCAAACACGGGATCTAAAGACAAGCTTTGTGTCCCATCCAAGAGGATGTAGTTCTTAATTCAAGGTAGTCATCTTAACCTGAATGGAGTGAAGAAATAGGTGTAAAGTGCCTTCCCCAAGGACACAATAGTGGGGCCAGCCAGGGATACGAACCTAGAAAATTCAGAAAATTCAAACAATCTGAACCACAAGACCACATCATCAGCTTCAAGATAATACCACACAAGTAATCAGAAGGGTCTGTTTTGTTTTGAAGCTGGTTTTAGTATAATAATTAGACATTGCAGTGAACAGTCTTATACTCCAGTGTAACCCACAGCTATGTACATGTACATGGCCGTTGGTTTCTGGTTGCAGAATAAATTGAGAGTATTCTCTTATGTGGTATATTGCATAGAAATGGCAAACTTAACTCATACCCTCCTACAACTTTTGGCACGATGGACAGCAAGCTTACTGAACAGGAAACTACAACCTAATTCATTGATTCCACCTGTAGGAGCAAGTATGTTCTTTGAGAACCTAAAATTGAACACATATCCCTGGGCATACAATGATAACTTTTACAAAAATAAGTTTGGGGAGTCAGCACAGCAACATCAAACAATTATCCCACAAAATTCTTAAGTGATAAAGTTCTCAAAATAGCACACAACTGCCAATAAAGTTGTATTACCGGCCTTATTTTCCATTTTGATACACTTTCAAACAAGGCAATTGGCTGTCAGATCCAACAAGTACATCTGAGTTCCAGGAATCTCCCAAGGGTACCATACCTACATAAGTACACATATATTACAGCGCATCCAAGTCTTTTTGATGGCCAATTTGACTGATACGTCTATTTATAGTGGCCCAGAACTGCCTTGGATTTGAAATATGTCAAAACTGACCTGCTCTTTACGACAGTCTGCCATATTTTTTCCTTTGTTGAGGTCAATCCTTACCATTATTCTTTGCATGTAACTATGCATGTAGTTAAGGTTTATGGTTATGACAGTATTTGGAAGACTTTTATGAAGAACAAATGAGTGAGGCAGTTCTTCTTATCACATTCATCATTATGCATCACCACTAGTTATTTTCTCTATTAAAAATATGGCCTATGACATATGATAGAATTATCATTTAAAGTTGATTCAACACTTCATGATTTGCCTTTTCTTTGGAAAGTCAGGTTACAAAATATTGGCTAAATATCATTTGGAATTGGTACATGAAGGCACCTTGAGATACATGGCAGAATCATATTGTAAGGGGCTGAACCCATTTGAACAGACATGGCACTAAAGCACCCTCTATCAGAAAGGTTGTGTACTACAGCTTGTCTCCTCAGACAATTGTTACCTTAAAGTGAGAGACACATAAGATGGTCATATTTGTTTTGCTTTGCTCTTCACAGTTGTTTTTATTGCAGAATACATTTATAATTATTTAGATTAATTTATGTACATTGTAATATATTAGTTCAATTTAGTCAGAATATTCTTGTGGCAGTTATGCACAGTTTTGGTAGAAGAAGATACCAAAATACTAGAGTTGGATAACATTATGATCAGTTTTTAAAGGATTGAATAATGATTTTTTTACTTGCTACACAATATTTTAATGATATAACACAACTGCACCACAATAGCTTAGATATGGAGTTTTAGATTTCACCACTCTTGGCCTTCTCAGACACAGTTGTTTATCAAAACAAACAAAGTTATTTGTTTTTTCTCTTTAATATCTTGAAACTGCAAGTCAAAATTACTGTCAAACAGAATCTTATTAGTATATAGCTGGTGATCACTTTTCCAGTGTGCTACTTTTTCATGACAGGGACCAGGTTTAACGTCTGGCACCACCTGCATTTCTAACTTGAATAGATAGGGGAGCTTTTGCTCCATGTATGGCGATCCCATCATATGAGATTCCAAGAGCATTAAAAGGATAGGGCACAAACTGCTGCTGTTGAACAGCACAAAACAAATCAGCTTTGTATCCATTATCCAAAAAATTACACAGCTGAAGTGCCCTGTCCTTGGTACTGAACACACCATTCACACAGCTTTAGGGACCTGTCCATGGTGCAGAACACACCATTCACACAGCTGTAGGGACCTGTCCATGGTGCAGAACACACCATTCACACAGCTGAATGGACCTGTCCTTGGTGCAGAACACACCATTCACACAGCTTTAGGGACCTGTCCATGGTGCTGAACACACCATTCACACAACTGAATGGACCTGATCACTGTAAACCAAGCAGCGTTCAAGATCAAAATAAATGACTGGGTAACAACACAAAAGGACAAAAACTCACCCCTTACTCTATGGTGGTAAGACCTTTTGAACTTCCTTGTAAACTAGTATTCGATTTAACTCCCTCTCTTATCATTATTTTCATATGTATTCAATGGCGAATTCTTTTCCTTTTGTACAGTCATTTATTGGTTTATTTCATTTCAGTTATTTATATTTTGTTATGTATGGACTACTTCATCTAAGGCCACACCAATTTAATTTGTTGGTTCTCGGATTTTTTCAGAAAAAATATGAAGCGACAGGGCGAAAAAAATAAAAATAAAAACAGGTCTAGGCATCCTATTATAGGCTTAAATGCTACAAAATGAGCCATGAAGTCAACACAAAAGGCTGGGTTAAAATTTAAACATTGAATTTTGAACTTTTAATCAAACCACTGCAATGATAGATGGGAAAACTGTAACAACTAGGAAGAAAAGGACTTTCCTCAACTGTTGGGGGGCAAAACATGAGCATTTTTCAGTTGATTTAGGACCAGAATCAAATTTTTTTTTTTTGCAAATCAGAAAAAAATGAAGAGGCGAATCCGAGAACCAACAAATCAAATTGGTGTGGCCTAAAGTTGTATATAATTTGTCTTTACTCTCCGAGTCCACATTTTGTTTACTTCATTGTTAATTTGATTTTCAAAGTGTTTGGTTGCATGTTATGTTTTCCAATCACTTTCAGTTATATCATTTTCTATTATTTTGACCTCTGACCTCCCATTCATTTCATTTTAAGTTCTATATGCTGAGTTTGGTTAATTATCCTCTGTTATCTCAGGATAAATCTTTGTTATGAATTTATTATTACTATTTTCCGTTATTTATGGTTTATCATAATTTATGTTTGATTGATTTATTATTGTTTTTACTATTTTTGTTTAGTTAGTTGGACTCCAGGAAGAGTAGTGTAAACTTTATGTATTACACTAAATGGAGATCGAAATAAAACAAACAAACAAACCTGTCCATGGTGCTGAACACACCATTCACACAACTGAATGGACCTGTCCTTGGTGTTAAACATACCATTCACACAGTTGAACAGACCTGTCCTTGGTGCTGAACACACCATTCACATAGTTGAACAGGCCTGTCCTTGGTGCTGAACACACCATTCACATAGTTAAACAGACCTGTCCTTGGTGCTGAACACACCATTCACATACTGTAAGTCTCTTTAGATTCGCGGGGCCTAAAGTTCGCGGTTTCGGAAAAATGGACAATCCGCGGTATTTTTAGATTCGCGATTTCTCTTTGGCTATTCAAAAAAGAATTTGTAAAATGCATTTTAAGAATAAGAAAAGTTCGTGTCCCAGCATTTATCTCCTAAAACGCGGCGCAAAAAATTGTTTCCTGCACCGCGCTAGGCTGCCTGCATGCTCTGTCGGTATGCTTCGGTATGCAAATGTTGCATCACATGTCCGCATTACGCGTCTCTGATTGGTTGTCGCGTCGTGCCGGCGGTAATACACATTCAAACTGAAGCGCGTGAAACAATTTTCTTCGTTTGGAAATATCGCTAAAGCGCTATTTTCCACAACTACACATCGACACTGTAGTGAAGAAATGCATAATGAAAAGAATCTTTCAGGAAAACATGTATTGCTATGCCAATTTATGGCGTATTCGGTAAGATTTTGGCGTTCGATGAATGCGGAAGTGTCCCAAGGTCGCCTTCTTGTAGCCACGTTACGCTAGCATTTCTACCCATCAAAACAAGAAAAAAAAGAGAACCAAGTAATATTTCCCAGGTACCAACAATTATAATTTATATTTTTCGCCAGAATATTTGTAGATATGCCCGATGTGCCCGCATTTTAGCGGTATGGCCGGCGCTCTACACGCAAAGATTTTTGTCGGGCGTTAACGTTACGTGGTTGACACGGCCAGTGCTATCGCTATTTGGTGTCTCATAATATTATTTTTTTTATAACAGTTTAACTTAGTAATAGTTTTGATACAGTACTCAACTACGTACATCTGCTAAGAATAAAGTCGATTTGCGGTGATTTGTGGATAGCGTGTTTCGCTTGAACTCGAAGTCCGTCGTGAATGCATGTGGGGAGGGGGGCACACTTACGCAAAACATATTCGCGGGGAAATAGATTCGCGGTACAAAGGTCCCCGCGAATTCCGCGAATCTAAATATACCGCGGAAATTTGTAGACTTACAGTAGTTGAACAGACCTGTCCTTGGTGCTGAACACACCATTCACACAGCATACCATGTAGGAGAGACACCTTCCTGTTAAAGTAAAAACTGCATGCAAGATAAACAAAATAAAGGGCCCTGTCCTTGGTTCATAACACACCATTCACACAGCTGAAGGAACATATACATACCAGATCCCCCATCCATAGTTTGTTTTTTCATGTGCATACCATGTAGGAAAGACACCTAACTGTTTTAGTCAAAACTGCATGCAAGTTAAATTATCCATTATGACTGTGCTAGTGAATCTTGGAAACAGTTGCTAGCTTATCTTATCAATGTACAGTTTTAAGAGCAAAGTGTAGTTATTAACCATGGAAATTCGAGTTCTTTGAACTAGCAGGACGTTTTCAACATTTTAACAAGGCATTCATGTGAAAGGTACAGTAATTACAATCAATGAAAATTGACTGTTTGCCCAAATTGTACCAGGCGCCATGTTTAAATCTTTGATATCTGTTTGCCTCAGATTAGAAGTTGATATACATTTTTTAAAGTCATTTACTTCTGTTGCCTATAACATGACAAACTTGTATTGCTATTTCTATGGACCCTTTCAAAACTAATAAGAACAAATAAGAAATGTAAATTTTAGTAAGTTTGATGTGGTACATGAAAGATTGGCCTCACATACAGTTTCCTTTAGGTTTCTGATAGCATATTTCAACACACTGATATCAATAGATCTAGAGTAAAGTATCTTGTTTGTATTTTCCCTTCTTAACCCCAGTATAAACTCACAAACTATGCAAGGAAGAAACAAAAATGGTTCAAACTGCAATGGATTGAAACATTCCAATGCAATTCTATGATACATCAAGCAATAAATGACAAAGTCAAGACTCCACAATTTTGATTGTTTCCATATCTTTAATAAAATCTTTATAATGGTAGATATACATGTACAGTAACCTTTTGAAGTTTTCAACTCCATCAATATTATCACTGTAACAATTCTTACTGTATTCAAGGTACTTGTACATGTACAGTGTACAATGTACTGATACTTGGTACACATTTTCCTTTGTGATGAAGAATGATTAACACTTGGAATACTGGGTACACAAGCAAATATAGTTACTATTTAAACCTTGTCAACATTTAGGTGTATAACAGTTCACTAGTTTCACTTTTTTCCATGCATGCATTACAATTTCAATGTTAAATACAAAAAGGAAAAAAATTACACTTAAGTTAGGTTAGCATAAGGTAGTCGGGATTTTCCAGCCTCCATGCATGTCACTGATCTGTTCCATTTGCAGGCTCCAGTTTGCTGAAAAAAAATTATGAAAGATTTTAAGAACGACATACTTACCTGTTGGTCAGTTGACCTGTATATGATGTTGTTGACTGACCAGTGGTGTCCTTGTTGTTCCAGACCTGACCAACTCGTGTGCAGGTGACCCCTGCAACGGTGGGAAGTGTAGCCAGCAGTGGAACAGGTATGAGTGTGACTGCGGGATGACAACGTACACCGGACCAACTTGCGAAAACGGTGAGTACAGAATCCTTTCAAATAGTAGCTTGTTTTTTGATTTGTACAAAGCCATAAACATGTGTTACTTCTAGTTAGAGCTTTCATGAGGTACTTGATCATGATTTGGCATTCAAGTTTAACCTTCCCAAGTGCAAGGGCTGATTTAGAGGTGGTCGCTATAAATCAGCCCATGACATTTGGAAGGTTGATATGTGGAAACACCTGCTCTCAGTTGTGGTAGAGCCACCTGTCTGTTTTTGGTCTAAACTGCAGGAGGTCAATGAGTGGCCCCTTCCATTATTTATCATGGCGACTCTTGGCTCCCTCAGGAATTATGCATGGCTACTTCCTCAATCCACTTTTCCGCCCAAAAACAGGTTTGCTGATCGTTCCCCACAGATAAAGTAAAACATGATGCATCTGCGCATATCTGCTGATGTTTTACTCTGAAAGGGCAGACTGTAGTTCCGCCCATAAAGGGGACTTGATTATATCTTTGTTTTCACTGTATTTGCACATATCTGCACCATCTTCCATCCGCAAC
>NW_017804243.1:792702-809756 GCF_001625305.1 Branchiostoma belcheri | reverse complement strand
CAGTTCTATAAGCCTGCTACGGAGGCTAACAGTTATTCGATAGTTTCACAGTCAATTGACTGTACATAATGTAGCCACCGATCGCAGCGTAACTTTATCTGACTATTAAACAAAACCTTTTTTCCTACCTGTCAACTCCGATGACCAGCAGAGCGTCAGTGGACACGTAGAGGGACACCATCTTGACGTAGTTGACCAGTCGGCACATGTGTGGTCCGTAGTTCCAGGCCCTCTCGTTGATGATGTAATAGTCCAGGTCGAAGGGGATACACAGCACGGCGACCACGAAGTCTGACAGCGCCAGGTTGGCTATGAGCAGGTTGGTCGTGGTCCGTGCTTTCTTGTATCTCCCCATGACGATGAGGAGTAGCAGATTCCCCACGCCACAGCTGAGGATGATGAGGCTGTAGACAAGCCCGAGGATGACACGCAGAGGGATGGAGGCATGTTCTATCGTGTGCGCTTTTGTGATACCCTCCTGGCTGAGCACGTAGTAGATATCGTCGTAGAGCTCGGATAGGTCGATCTCTGTGATGTTCTCATCCATGGCTACGACCTGGAAAACGGTTCGTAACAGTCAGTCAGGCAGTCTGCAAAGCTAAGCTAAATGCTAAAGCTAAATGCTAAAGCTAAATGCTAAAGCTAAATGCTAAAGCTAAATGCTAAAGCTAAATGCTAAAGCTAAATGCTAAAGCTAAATGCTAAAGCTAAATGCTAAAACTAAATGCTAAAGCTAGATGCTAAAGCTAAATGCTAAGGCTAAATGCTAAAGGTAAATGCTAAATCAAAATGTGGATCCAAATAAAGTCAAAGTCAAAGGAGACCGGTTTGAGTTATCATCCAATCTCACTGAGTCTGTGTAAAACATGCTTCTGTTTTCTGTAATATGATGACCAGGAAACAGGGCTTATGGTACCGCTAGGCTGGCGGCGGTTTGAAAGCTCTTTTAGGCCTCAACAAAGGCAATACGGATATCATACCAGCTCTACTGGCGTTCAGCCAGGTGATAGGACGTACAAGCGGAAGAAACGTTCTAAAAATACGGTTGACTAGGTTTAGTCACTGTTGTAACGGCTAAATGGTAATTTAGTCATGGAAGTTAATGTAGAAATAATGATGCTTGGAGAATGCCAAGTACTGTTGCGTGAAAGTGTAGCGTCTGGTTTTGTCTCCTGAAACAAGAAAAGGTTAATAGAAGGCTGACGAAGGCTGAGTGAGTCAGTCGTAAATTCCATTTTTTTAGTAGAAGAACAGTTTAACTTTTACTCGGATGAACAACTCATTATGTAACAGACAAACTCATATGAACATGCTGGCATAATTGGAAAGGGTAGGCGTTGTCAGATAGAGCACATGAATTAGAGAAGTGAAGGCGTTTTTTTAGCATTTACATGAGCTGAAAAAGCCTGAAATTAGTCATAGCGAATCCTCACAAACGCCATCGCTTCTCTAATTCATGTGCTCCGACAACGCCTACCCTTTCCAATTATAACAGCATGTTCATATGAGTTTGTCTGTTACATAATGAGTTGTTCATCCGACAAAAAAAGTTAAACTGTTCCTCAACTACTTCATCTAAAGTTGTATATAATTTGTCTTTACTCTCCGAGTCCACATTTTGTTTACTTCATTGTTAATTTGATTTTCAAAGTGTTTGGTTGCATGTTATGTTTTCCAATCACTTTCAGTTATATCATTTTCTATTATTTTGACCTCTGACCTCCCATTCATTTCATTTTAAGTTCTATATGCTGAGTTTGGTTAATTATCCTCTGTTATCTCAGGATAAATCTTTGTTATGAATTTATTATTACTATTTTCCGTTATTTATGGTTTATCATAATTTATGTTTGATTGATTTATTATTGTTTTTACTATTTTTGTTTAGTTAGTTGGACTCCAGGAAGAGTAGTGTAAACTTTATGTATTACACTAAATGGAGATCGAAATAAAACAAACAAACAAACCTGTCCATGGTGCTGAACACACCATTCACACAACTGAATGGACCTGTCCTTGGTGTTAAACATACCATTCACACAACTGAACAGACTTGTCCTTGGTACTGAATACACTATTCCCATAGTTGAACAGACTTGTCCTTGGTGCTGAACACACCATTCACATAGTTGAACAGACCTGTCCTTGGTGCTGAACACATAATTCACATAAATGATGGGCCCTGTCCTTAGTGCTGAACACAGGATTCCCTCAACTAAAGGGACCTGTCCTTGGTACTGAACACACTATTCACACAACTGAAGGGCCCTGTCCTTGGTGCTGAACACACCATTCACATAGTTGAACAGGCCTGTCCTTGGTGCTGAACACACCATTCACATAGTTGAACAGACCTGTCCTTGGTGCTGAACACACCATTCACATAGTTGAACAGGCCTGTCCTTGGTGCTGAACACACCATTTACACAGCATACCATATAGGAGAGACACCTACCTGTTAAAGTTAAAACTGCATGCAAGATAAACAAAATAAAGGGTCCTGCCCATGGTGCTGAACACACCATTCACACAACTGAAGGAACATATACATACCAGATACACCATCCATAGTTTTTTCATGTGCATACCATGTAGGAGAGACACCTAATTCTTTTATTCAAAACTGCATGCAAGATAAACAACATTCATTTTGACTGTGCTAGTGAATCTTGGAAACAGTTGTCTGATCAATGTACAGTTTTAAGAGCAAATTTTAGTTATTTACCATGGAAATATGAGTTCTTTAAACTAACTGGGCGTTTTCAACATTTTTAACCAGGTATCCATGTGAAAGGTATAGAAATTACTGTCTGCCCAAATTGTACCAGGTGCCATATCTAAAGCTTTGATGTCTGTTTGCCTCAGATTAGAATTTTATATACATTTTTTAAAGTCATTTACTTATGTTGACTATAACATGACAAACTTGTATTGCTATTTCTATGGACTCTTTCAAAACTAATAAGAATAAGAAATGTCAATTTTAGTAAGTTTGAAGTGGTACATGAAAGATACATTTGTAGGCCCCACATACAGTTTCCTTTAGGTTACTAGTATCACATTTCAACACACTGATATCAATAGTTCTAGTAAAGTATCTTGTAAGTATTTTCCCTTCTTGACCCCAGCATAAACTTACAAACTTTGCAAGGAAGCAACAAAAATGGTTCAAACTGCAATGGATTGAAACATTCCAATGCAACTCTATGATACACGTCAAGGAATAAATGATGAAGTCAAGACTCTACAATTTTGTTTGTTTCCATATCTTTAATAAAATCTCTATAATGGTAGATATACATGTACAGTAACCTTTTGAAGTTTTCAACTCCATCGATATTATCACCGTAACAATTCTTACTGTATTCAAGGTACATGTACATGTACAATGTACTGATACTTGGTACACATTTTCCTTTGTGATGAAGAATGATTAACACTTGGAATACTGGGTACACAAGCAAATATAGTTACTATTTAAACCTTGTCAACGTTTAGGTGTATAACAGCTCAGTACTACATGTACTACTTTTTTCCATGCATGCATTACAATTTTAATGTTAAATACAAAAAGGAAAAAAAATTGCACTTAAGTTAGGTTAGCATAAGATAGTTGGGATTTTCCAGCCTCGATGCATGTCACTGATCTGTTCCATTTGCAGGCTCCAGTTTGCTGAAAAAAAAGGTTGGATAGCAAAAATGTTCATTATGAAAGATTTTAAGAATGACATACTTACCTGTTGGTCAGTTGACCTGTATATGATGTTGTTTGCTGACCGGTGGTGTCCTTGTTTTTCCAGACCTGACCAACTCGTGTGCAGGTGACCCCTGCAACGGTGGGAAGTGTAGCCAGCAGTGGAACAGGTATGAGTGTGACTGCGGGATGACAACGTACACCGGACCAACTTGCGAAAACGGTGAGTACAGAATCCTTTCAAATAGTAGCCTGTTTTTTGATTTGTACAAAGCCATAAACATGTGTTAGTTCTAGTTAGAGCTTTCATGAGGTACTTGATCATGATTTGGCATTCAAGTTTAACCTTCCCAAGTGCAAGGGCTGATTTAGAGGTGGTCGTTATAAATCAGCCCATGACATTTGGAAGGTTAATATGTGGAAACACCTGCTCTCAGTTGTGGCAGAGCCACCTGTCTGTTTTGGTCTAAACTGCAGGAGGTCAATGAGTGGCCCCTTCCATTATTTATCATGGCGACTCTTGGCTCCCTCAGGAATTATGCATGGCTACTTCCTCAATCCACTTTTCCGCCCAAAAACAGGTTTGCTGATCGTTCCCCACAGATAAAGTAAAACAATGATGCATCTGCGCATATCTGCTGATGTTTTACTCTGAAAGGGCAGACTGTAGTTCCGCCCATAAAGGGGACTTGATTATATCTTTGTTTTCACTGTATTTGCACATATCTGCACCATCTTCCATCCGCAACACACTACACAAATCAACACAGGCCCATTATCTTATTAAGGAGAAATACTATTTCCTGTAGGTTTTTATGTCTTCCGTTGGTTTCAAAGTAGATTTTCTTCACTACATATCTGCCCTGTCTTGTATTGTATTGTATTGTATTGTTGATGCTTGTTGGTGCACCTGCCAATATGCTAATTTAGAAACACACACGTATCATTTTCTTCTCACGCTCAACTTACCTTTCACTCTAATTTACATTCTACACCACCAACGCAACAATAAAGGTGCAAATTGAGTTGGGCCTTTTTTTGACTGAAGTCAACTTAGCGTGAATGGACACCGTGTCGAAACTTTAGCCAATTTGACAGGAAGTGTTTAGAGCCGAAGCCCTGTGTGGCCCTATTTTGACAGTACTGGGACAATGCGGTCATGTTACATGATGGAGCCAAGCAGTACAGCACTGCAACCATCAATGTCAATTTGTTCACACACGAACAGCGTACTTTTCACGAAAAGTTCGGGTAAGTCGACCTTCCAGCTCCAACAAAGGAGAGATGTTCTGTGCCGTCGCCTCTTTCATCAGACGTATGACTCTGAAAGACAAGACTGGAGACAGACTTGTTATCTTGTCGCGGATGGTACTTGTAATTAAAGCAAGCGACATCTGTGAAATGTCATTGACTTAGGACAGGCTAATATGTATTGTCTTATATTTTGTTGAATGTAATTGTCAAGAGTTGAACATTGAAATGTTTGTATACAGTACATGATTTTGCATCTGTGATAGGGTGCAAAAGAAAGCAAGGGATAAAAGTACATGTTTAGACATCATGTGTGTATGTATGTGTATGACAAAAAGCATTGAACAATATTGTTAGAGGAAATATTGTCACTGAAGAATCATCACAACAAGGTGAGTGTACTTTTGTATTGTCTCTGTGGTGTGAACAAAATGTACATTTGCACACATACAGTACCAGTAATCTGGAAGATAGATTGCCACTCCCGTAATGTATCCGTTACCCGTTACATTATCAGATCCGCAAAGTACGGGAGGACAAACGATGTGGATGTCACACCGCACATTTTTCCATGACTTATCGACCCTACGGAGGGCGTTCAACATACAAAATATATGAAATATACTTAGGACACAGATTTATCAAATACTAACTGCCCTACAACATCTGTAAATTCTCCCATCGCTCACTGAGTTCAAGAGAAAAAAATGAAGACAGTGTGCACTTAGTCATACACACAGTCGACATGTACTTACTTTGAAAAACATAACGGCTTTCCTATCTATGGGGTGGTTTCCGAGAAGCTTGCCATTTTTCCCAGCAAATTTCTGGCCAGCGTTTGACTGATTTTGCGGCCAACACATTTTGTATGTGCTCTATAGGATTCCTCTTATTTTGCAAGCACTACAAAAATTTACTCTGTGAAAGCTACGGTATTTAAATCAATGTGGAATCAACCTATAGCTGCCCTCAGTTTTGAATCTGGCAGTGTGACTCTTTCTAGTGGCAAGAGACGGTTGCAATTCAATCAATAAACTTTAGGTATTGTGCAAGTTCAGCAAAATGCAAGGGATTAACGCTGACTTATCGCTGAATTAATCGAGTCTGCTGCCCGTTACTGTCACCTTGCGAGGAGCGCTCTCTCTCTCAAGACATTTAAAAGGGGTGCTAATATCTCCATCAATTCATCACTTCTGTAATTCCCCGAGTCTTTGTAATATGACGGAGCCGTCCCAGTTGGTCAGGGGTGGTTGGCAAACGTCCCAACAGTTCAGTGGTTATTCTGACATTGATGGGCTAACAACGTGGTGCGAAGTAGAACTGATTGGCTTGGGTGGATGTTTTACTTCATCACCGTGAAGTCAGCCCATAATGCCATCGAATACCATGAACTGTTTCAAAGATAAAAGAGAAGGGAGGGTAGGGAAGGAAAAAAATAAAATTTTCCCCTGATAGTAAGACTTAGTACGTTTTGAAAAGCAGCTACAATTCACCCGTATTTATAAGGTGGCATAACCAGGATCTCTCTCACTTTCAGCTGCACAATTAGCTAAAGTTACGAACTTGAAATTATTTCTTTTTTTTCCTAGTAATTGAACTCTGAATTCAAATTTTGCTGGGAAAAACTTGGCATGGACTGGGCATATTCCTTTACTATGCAATGTAAACATAACACAGTCAGTACGCAAAGGTACATACACTAATAGCAATGTTACAAACACTGTTCTCCTTTACATAAGTTACTCCATATTGTACTTTAAGGCAAGTTAAGACCACTGAAAGTGGATTTTAATGTAACGTTACAGTGCGTTTTACCTGCTTACCGGATATACCCATCTTCCTACCTGAAACCTGAGCGGACTTGTCCCGGGTTAACCGCAAAATGGCGAAGCGTCTTTCCACAGGGCGTAAAGTCGTTGTGACAACGTCTTATTCTCCTCTGTATCCCCCGCTGGATCCGGTTTGCCTTTTTTCCCCCTGTTTGACTGCGTTCACGTTGACGTCTTGCGCTGTGCATCCAGGCGCCGCCGCATCTGCCTGATCCTTTTTCCTCCCCTTCATTTTGTATAGTGCTGCTCACCATCTGTTGTAGTCCATTAATTTGGGCTGGAAGTCTGCAAAATTGCGTACGATGCATGTAAATCCGTCAATCATGTCCCGTATTCACAAGCCCATATCCACGCTGGGTCACCTTGAGAGAGTGCCGGACGGCTCGCCAAGTTTTCCCCGTACTGAGATTAGGGTTTCCGTCGTCTTGTCTCGCTCTCGCTCGGGATTTTCAGGGATATCGCTCGGCAAATCCAAAGTGGATTGCATTTTGCTAATGAAGCCACTTGACGCAATATCGCGTAGTGGATGATTAATCCATGATGATGTCTTCTCGGTTCTGCCCAAGCATGCACCCAGGCTGTCAGCTCGCTGTTCAATAATGATGGATGCGGCTGTTTGCCACGCTAGGAGTCACCTGGGTGTAGACCCAACTTCCATATTTTCCAATTTTCCCTCCATACTGCAAATCGACGACCCATTTCCAGATGAAATGGATTTCCAATGTAGGCCAGGAAAATTATGGGCTTGCATCTCTTCCCAGCCATTTGCTACAAATGGCGTGCATACCAAAATCCCACGCAGATAGAGGCGACAATGTCATTCATGTCTGCGGTAATGGGTGTGCACTGATTGGGCTTAACAAGAAGATACATGGCGGAACAGATTCAAAGTGTGCGGTCATTCCTTTGTTGATCTGTCAACTTGAAAACGATATAAAACAAGGCCCCTAGAATCTCGTAAAAGCTCAGAAAGCCCTTAATCAACTTTCTTCTTGCATCAGTTTGCATTGTGCCCAACTTTCCGGTAGACAGTAAGTCAGGAATTGTTTTGCCATCCTGTGAAATGGTAGGGACTTTAGTTGAACTTTACAGTGGCATACAGTCATGTAATTATGATATTTTAATTGTGAAATAGCGTTAAAGAAATGCATGGAGCAAAATTGCTGATCAGTTATTAAACGTAGCGTACAACATTTTGATGAGATTATCTACAGTTCTAAAGAACAGTCTGAGTATACTAAGGTTTGGTAAAGACCAAGAGAAGTTTCAAATTTTGTGGTTTGTTCAAGTAGTAAGACTTACAGTTTATCACCTGTCCACCTACTGTTTTGCCTTGGGCTTCCATTGTCTAATGTGCATCTTTGTTGCCTTTCCTGTAACTGTTGTCCTGTTCAGAATATCTTGGCTGATAACAACCTATAGAAGGATTATGAAAGGCATCAAGTCTGAAAATGTTGGACATTAGGAACTTGAGATGGTGTTTTTATACCTGGAATTCATCTTTTTTGTGGCCTACATGTACATGTATATATACATTCAGTGCCTACAGCTTTTGTGGACAGATTAGAAATGATAGTACTTTAATCTTTTGCATGGTTTATTTTTGATGATACCAATAATATCTGATACTATCACTAACAATAAAACTACCTTGCCTTCCTTATGAAGCAGATTTTTAGATGGGGCAAAAAAAGGCAGACGTAAAGTGTACTGTAAGGAATCCTAGAGAAAAAAAGTACTGTTCCTTCTAGTTCTTTTGTATTAGCATGCTCAAACATGTACCATCTCACTTTCTAGAAATTCTCTGTCATACGTGCTGATTCACATAGTCGAATAGTCAGACTTAGCCTAAGGCCAGGAGTGACCACTTGCCATGCTGCAGGGTTGTCAAATCCAAGTTAAAGTAATGCGAAACGTGTTAACATGTGCGGCGGGACTGATTTGTTAATCCGTTGCAACTTGGTTGTTACTCACTGTGGTGAGGCTTATTCATTCAACCACGCTATGGATAGAATGCTTGATTTTTTTATACAGGGTTCCAGCCTTTAATATGCTTAACCGACTATTAATTAAGGTCATTTTGATTCAAAATAATTGTATGATTCGTATGAAAATGAAATCTTGTCAAAACTGAAAAAAGGTAAATCTACAGTCTTTAGCATGTTGTGCAAAACATGCTGGTTGGTTTGGTTTTCCTTTAATGCCCGATCATCATGATAATGATCATTCTAGCATACTCATGGACCTTAGTGAGGAAGTCATGAAAACAGTGTCTTTCCCAAGGGCACAAGGTTGATGACTTGGCAGGATTCGAACCTGGGAACTCTTGGTTCTGAGTCAAATGCTCTGGCATTACACCACACAACACCTGCATTTATGTACTGCTAACTCTTACCGCTGACAACATAAGGATGCTAGCCATTCATTCAATTTGTTCCCGCACATGGAAATACTGCCACAGGCTAAATGTGATACTAATAGCAGGTGTAGAGAGATCCCCTGACAAGTGCTGCGGGGTATCTACCCCAGCTGGGTCTATCCTGCGGTGGGATCCACTGATCCAGCGCAGGCGGTAATGTCGTGATCAGACACCATTTGTGCGCTGATGGCTCAACCAGCGCGGCGGACACCACTCCCGGCGATAAACATGCCGCTGAATTATTTATCAGCGCCGCGGAGGAAATTACTCTTGTTCAGCGGGAGGTAGAACCTCTCCCCGGTGGCTCGTGAGGGAGACTGGCGGAGGATTGTTCTCTCAGGAACAATGCCAAGGCCAGGGCAATTATTGTACAGTTGTTGAATTTTTCTTAAAGCTAGCTGTGTGCTCAAGGGTTCTAGGGGAAAAAAGATTTCATACTATCATAGAGATGCACAATTCCAGCTTAGTTAATAGAGAAGGCACCACATTTGGGAATCTAGTGAATACTACACTAGTGTACTAAGACAGTCATTGAAGAAACTAATATTAGATCAGCATGGTTTACATGTACATGACATAATTATGTTATACAATGTATGAAATGGTAGGAAAGTTGTATTAAAAAAATCAATCTCACTGTTAAAAGCATTGTTGCAGGATTAAATATTGTAGATGGTATATTATTATACATATGGACAACAATAAAAATCTCTAAAACTCTTAGACTAGATGATGTGGACATAATACCTGGGCAGTACGAGAGGTAAAACTAAATTTTCTGAATATATGTTATACATGTATACAAACCATACTATTATTATTATGATTTGAATAGCCTGCCAAATAACAGTAAAATAACATTGCTCTGCCCTTCTTCAACATGTTGTAATGTCTAACAAAGGCCTCAAATTTACTAATGCTTGAAGGAAAACATGCTTATCTTTTAATTTGAACTTGAACTACGCAGTGTGCAATTTGACTTTGGCTGAGACACACAAAACCAATTAGCAGCTAATTAGTGGATTTAAAAGATCAGCCTCCTTCCTTCCTGGCTCCTGCATCAACAGATTAGGCGCAATCAATTGTCCCAATGATGAATTTGAGAAACATTTTCCATAATCAGTGTTGTTACTTGACCTTGGAGCTCAGAAGCCAATGTCATTCCTCAGACAGAATCTGGCAACCTGTCAATTTTCCTTGTTGATTGAACGAGAGCCTAAGGGGTCCGATGGGTTTGACAAAGAATTGGTAACAATTCTTTGACATTTTCCCCAACCTCACAAATTTTGCCAATAGTAGAATAGTAGGTAAAGCAGTTATCGTGTAATGACATTACATTTTTTGCCACCGATTCTATGGTCTGCTAAGCCAAGAATATCATTGAGACAGAGAAGGTAATGAAGTTTATTGCTGAGTGTATGTAATATTGGGAATTCTAATAATCAATGTTTGTCTAACACTGAAAATACACCATGAAGCTCTTAAAAATTTCTTCGAGGAAAAATCACCCAGCCCCAGAAAGTAAGTTTTAGATCACTGTCAGAAGGTCTCTTTTTACTGGTTACCTATCAATAACTTGTATAAGCATCATTATTTTAGATGATACACATCTCTGTGTTTTACATGTAGCATAGTTCATATTGCTGAGTGATAATCTCAAATATCAATATTCTTCTAACACTGCAAATACACCACAAAGCACTTGAAAACTTCGTCAAGGAAAAATTCCTATCCCCAGAGAGTCAGTTTTCAGTTGCCACAGGTTTCTTGTTATTGGTTATCTATCGATAACTCTGATGATACCCAGCTCTATGTTTTACATGTAGCATAGTTCATATTGCTGAGTGATGATCTCAAATATCTAGATTGAGCAGCTCAAGACAGCTGGGAATAGAACTACAGTTTGTTAAACCTCTGGGAGTCAAAATACAATATCTGCTTTATATACCATACCATTTAAGCATGGTGGGGTCAGGTAAAATATTGAAGATGAATGTTTGACACAGTTACTGCCCTTTAGCGTTCTTTTATTAGATATTTGGTTTCAGTGCTTTGTTTTGTCCAATACAGAGGCAAAAAGTATGGCAAAGAAGATCAAATTTATTCTATTTATACTTCATGAACCTCTTCTGTGTATCAAAAAGATGTTAATATGAATAATGTTCACCCATTAGACAAGACATTCCAACAAAAGTGTATCAGGATGTTTTTAAATTAATATTTGCGCTCTCCTTGCATTAATTTTGTAGAAGGGTGATACAACATCTGGCCCTATTCATACTACCGTTTTTTTAATTTCAATTTCATTAAGAAACATACCTTCTTCAGTTTATGTGAAAGAATAGTGGCTTGGTTTATATTACACATTTTTTGTCTCATACCCAGGCACAAGGAACAGTTTTTTTTCAGTTTTCGTTTGTGCCCGCTTAATTAAGCTTTTTAATTCAACAACTTACTAATAGCTAACTCATTTAACAAGCCTATATTTGACTTCTTACTCATCTTAGTCTCTAGTTTGCTGACATCTGCATATCCCAAGGAGTAAAATTCACAGCAAAATGTTGAACTTTATTCCAACACACAATTACAAAGGGATCAAATTTTCAGGAATGTTTTGCTAATAGATGATTACTACCAACACAGATAAACTTTAATGATTATCTGAGTAAAATTCACGTCGCCCCAGAAAGCAAGGCTTCTGTGAAAGAAAGTTGAGAACTTGAAGACGCGCGGCAGATTGCAGCCGACTCCAAGGTGATGAAGGGTCAGCCATAACCTGTTTGTCTGTGTCCCCGGTCCAACTCTATTAGTCAGTCCCTCCATCTCTGTCACCCAGCAGTCCATTGTGCGAGGACTGGTGCCATATTTCAGGACGGTCACCATAACTCTCACAAGTCATCTCGGAGGAAGTGATTTTCCCGAGCTCTTCTTTCATGATAGCACGGCAGCTAGAGTGTTAACCGAGTCGGCAAAATGTGTGTGGTGGGAGGGGGGAGGGTTACTCACTGCATGCAGGTGCCATGAAAGCACTTCTTATATGACAATTATCATATCTTATTTTCTGGAGGCCATCTATACTTTGACTATGTAATGTATAAGATTTATGAACCGTTTTTGGTAAAAAATTCCAGACTGAGTCTAATTATCTGCAACACACTAACTACTAACAGTAACTACTACTACAACTACTCTACTACATGTACTACTACATGTATAATGGCAGGATTCGTGCCTTTGTTTTCCCACCAAGACACTAGGGAGAATCGTAGAGTTTGGACAAATATAATTATTTTAGATTCAAAGTTTTCACAAAGGAATGACATTACTACCGGTGCTAACGTGAAGAGGAAAATAAGTGATTAGCTGGTCCGTTTGCTTACTGAAGATGACCCACTAATTAACCAAAATGATCATGAAAAAATGAAATCATAAAGTCAACTTAAGTGTTTTAACCTCTCCAAATGTAGTTGTGATTTATTCTTAAGAACTAAAAGTCAAGCGCTATGATTAATTAGTAAGGTACAACGTACAAACTTGAGACCACTCAGTGATAAATTTTGTATCAGTTTGCCAATAAAACAAAATACATGTACATTGTATCTGGCTATAGATTTGCACGGTATGTTTCAACATCTCTATGCCAATGTTGTTTCTAATTATTCCGTGGTATTTAGAAGCAAACAGTAATTAAAAGTAATGATTGAGCTGTACCATGCTAATTATCGCATTCAAAGGCCTGGCTGTTCGATAGGATTGACGGGCCGCTTTAGTGATTAATCGAATGATATCCCAACCCCAAGGCCAAGTACGTTGGGGCCTACCTTCACCCAGGTGGCCTTTAACATTGACCTTTACAGCTTAACAGAGACAAAATGCCCTCATTATGCAGGTTTTATTAGTGTAATGGGTACATTAGAGTTTAAAACATCTTGCCATAAGGGTCACTTATCCAGTCTGTAATAACACTTAATATTTGAATGAAAACACTTCAGGTAACGGCTGTATTGGAATAAATCACAGCGATATTCTCCTGGTACGTTTATTGAAACAGAGCGGTTCTTGGAACTGTATTACAAATCTTAACTAGCTACCGGTGGAAATCCCTGAAAGACCTTCCACTGCTCTGCTCACCACCCATTTAATGTGGAGACCCCTGGTTATTGTCCATGGTGCTGAAATGCAGGTGACTTTGAATAGAGATGATTTCTGCCCATCTGCCTGGGCCAGGCTTGATGTGGAGATAGCGGTGATTATTCCCTACCTGTGAAATTGGATGACTTTATATTATTGGTGAAAATGAAGGGACCTCAATTTCCCAGCTGGTTTCATCCTCTGCATTCAAATTTTTGCAGGAATTTCCGTGGGTGCGTTTTCCGCACATTCAATCGTACTACTTTTTTCAGTACTTTTTTTTACGTTTCTTCTAATCTTGACATTTTCATAACCCTTCTGTTAACAAAGAAATTCTATGCTGTTATAATTTTTCCCTTGTTTTCCTTGTATGTATCATGATGATATCGTACATCTTATAATGGTTTGAGTCATTGAAGTTTTCTCTGTAGTGAAGTAATCATTGCCTTTTATGCTTCATGAATAAAATTCTTTTGAGCTGTCTTATGTATAAAGAACCATCCTTTCTATGACAGGTGTATTTGGCTATGATGGTGTCTTTGTTTCCTTTTTGTGTTAAAAGAGACCTTTGTATTATGAAGTAATGGCCGAATGTTATATTCCAACATTTTTAAGAACCAGACTTTTCCAAATCTCCAGTTGACTCCTTCAACCTTGTTCACTGAGCTGTTCATTTTATAAATTATGTTTACTGCCACAGATGAACTTCCACGCTTAAAGACCTTTCTACTAAGTCAGATTTGTCTGGAAATATTGACAACTTCAGTAGCCCTACGTGTATGGCAAGTGCATCTCGACTGATAGGCTAATCCATACTGTTCATTGTTTGAGTTTATCTTTTTTCCTCTTCCACCCTTTATCGCTCAGAACAGGCACATCAGCAGAACGTACTGCACCTGATCAAAACCCGGTACATAATGTGCTTAGCACTTCTACAGAACATATTGTTTAAGACCGAGTTCACATATTTAAGTATGACATCCCATCTGTAGTTTTCAAAATGTTGTAACGGAAAAGATTCCTTATGCATCAAACAAAATTCCAATCCAATGTTGACCAAACATCCAACAGAACCTGTGGTTCCACACAGGTCAGTACATTCTGCTAACATACTGGCTCACAGGCACATATACTCAACTAACGATAGAACCAAGCCATCAAGTTATCTCATCTGTGCTATCTATATCAGACTCTCCATTATGTAAAGTTTTGATATTGTCAAGGTTGTTGTAAGATATGACCAAGATACACCAAGAAATACCAGAAGCTGATGTTACACGGGCTGCAAGCAAATTGAAGAAAGATATCTTCATTATGCTTTGTAGAATCACAGCTTAAAGTTTGCATGAACATGTGCCATATTGAACCCAGATTACTTTGGCTTCTGTACTTGTGGTATTCCCTACTCCATATGTTGAGCTTTTAAGTGGTTTTAGCAGCCTTTGCACTTCAGGGTGTGACTCAGAGCTCAGCAGGTCACTACTTTCTTAGACATCAAGGAAGTCATCTCAAGAAATGTCCCTAAGATGTGGTCTGTTTACCATTATCTACTCAACAGTCTTCACCTGATGTTCCCAAGTGAGAAGCTTTGATAGTTATTGTAGTCTCTGTTCCATATAGCAGATAACCTTATGGAGCCTAGGGTCTTCTGGTCGCCACTAGTGTCGCAACTTCAGACTAGTAAAGGGTAGGTAGGTAGTCCCATAGCCTTTTTGAGGCCATAGGGGCAGTGGGTTGTTGATCCACTGTGTCTAGGGCACAGTGTTGGAAGGTAGAGTCCATCACTCTCCTTCCACTGCCTTTTACCTCTCCAACCAAAGATAGGTACCCGTTTTACACCTGGGAGGTTAAGGCCTTTCCTGAGGTCACAATGTCTAGCAAGGAATGCAAGGAATCGAACTGGTGTCCTCTCTATCCCACATCTGCTTGCCTAGCCACTTGGACATTCAACACCACTGATTTTTATATAAAGACTAGTGAGGACAAGATGTCTAAATAGCATGTGTTTTCATAGTCTATTCAACTTATCAAAGATATGTTTCTTTGTTCTTAAAACAAGGATATACACTGCATAAATTGGTTAATAGATAAATGTAATGTTAATAGCGCTTTTTTTCAGTCAATAATGTCTGAACTAATAATTTTTGTCAATGTCTTGAAACATCTGACAGTTTTCCAAATCAGTAACTGTTGCTAAAGTCTCAAAGCACAATGTACATCTACATGTACCTGGTACTTCTACACAGTCTACAGTGCCCAGACAAAAGAAAAAGTTCCATCAAAGGTCTCCTACCCCCAAGGCTCATTTATGTGTGATGCATCGACTTAAACTACTACCCTGAGAGCTATTTCAGATACCTTAAAGGAAAACACATCGTGGAATACTAATGTGGTGCAAAATGTGTTTCAAAAGAGGAAAAAGAGCTTTGGAATGCTCGCTGCATCAGTCATCATGTTCCGTCTGCATGTAGTGCAAATGCCTTTTTTTAAGAACAGCCCATTCTGAGCAGACTCCGTGGTGCCATGCTGTGCTGGAAGATGGACAGTGTCCAATAAGTGTTGTGAAAAGTAAGAACTAAAAGTCAAAGGTGACTAGAAGTCTCGGAGTGCAGTATCTTTCCATAACATGACGTACAAATAAAATTACATTTTGTACTTATTATAGGATGTGGTGAACAGACAAACTTTTTTCTTGCAGGTTTCCTTGAAGTTTAGTCATTTTTTGTAAAAGTTGCACATACTATTACTAGAAGTATAAACAGTATTTTCTCCACCTTCACTATTTTTATATATCCCTCAAATTTTTTTTTTATCCATCTGTGCATGAAACTGGATTACACAATAAGTTACATAGTACAAATGCTTAACCCTCTCCTAGCTACATGCCCTGTAAACATATACAAGTCTACTACATGGACAATCCCCAGCAGGGAGGAGGTTAATTAAGTGTCATTGATATGCAGTGGTCGAAATACTTTTTTTCAGTGCTCTGCAATATTGCAGAAGAGTCAAAATTTTGTTCTGCAATTTGAAAATACTTTCTGCAAATACACAAGCCTCCATACTACAACCTTCTCAAACCATTAATGTCTTTGTTACATCATATATGGCTTTGTAAATCTGTAGCATTACTGGAATTCTTTTAAGTTTAATCTATCACTCTTTTTAATTTCAGACTTTATAGAAAATTTCCACAGAAAATTTATCATTTACTGGTATCTTCACGGGTCTTTCACCGCTGTCTCCCACTACAAGCTACTACAACTAAAATCATACATGTACCTTACCTGTAAATGTACTAGTAATCACACCCACATATCATCCTTCCACACAACATACTAATAAAAGACACACAAAAAAAACAGTTCTTAACTCTTAAGCAACTCGATATGATTTTGGTGCTACCTGAAATGGTCAGACTAACTACCTTTCGTCAGTGACACTAAGAGAATTGGAGGTTTATAAGGACAAACTATTGATTCATATGCAAATTAGCGAAGACAAATTTTTGGAAGTCCAAAGGGCTAAACAAAAGATAGACAAGTCAAGACAAGGATGATGCAAATTAGTGAAGAAGCTCCTGTTGCTTCAAAACAGGAGCTTAAGTGTTGTCTATCCTTGGGGCCAGAGAGTTATAGTTTGCTTGAATCTGGAGCCTATTTTCCTTCTGCAAAATTGCAGATTGTATAAATTTTTCTTCTGCAACCTTGAAAATCTATCTGCAGATTGC
>NW_017804243.1:772595-792682 GCF_001625305.1 Branchiostoma belcheri | reverse complement strand
AAGACCGAGTTCACATATTTAAGTATGACATCCCATCTGTAAGTTTTCAAAAATGTTGTAACAGAAAAGATTCCTTACGCATCAAACAAAATTCTGATCCAATGTTGACCAAACATCCAACAGAACCTGTGGTTCCACACAGGTCAGTACATTCTGCTAACATACTGGCTCACAGGCACATATACTCAACTAACGATAAAACCAAGCCATCAAGATATCTCATCTGTGCTTTCTATATCAGACTCTCCATTGTGTAAAGTTTTGATATTGTCAAGGTTGTCGTAAGATATGACCAAGATACACCAAGAAATACCAGAAGCTGACGTTACACGGGCTGCAAGCAAATTGAAGAAAGTTATCTTCATTATGCTTTGTAGAATCACAGCTCAAAGTTTGCATGCACATGTGCCATATTGAACCCAGATTACTTTGGCTTCTGTACATGTGGTATTCCCTACTCCATATGTTGAGCTTTTAAGTGGTTTTAGCAGCCTTTGCACTTCAGGGTGTGACTCAGAGCTCAGCAGGTCACTACTTTCTTAGACATCAAGGAAGTCATCTCAAAAAATGTCCCTAAGATGTGGTCTGTTTACCATTATCTACTCAACAGTCTTCACCTGATGTTCCCAAGTGAGAAGCTTTGGTAGTTATCGTAGTCCCTGTTCCATATAGCAGATAACCTTATGGAGCCTAGGGTCTTCTGGTCGCCACTAGTGTCGCAACTTCAGACTAGTAAAGGGTAGGTAGGTAGTCCCATAGCCTTTTTGAGGCCATAGGGGCAGTGGGTTGTTGATCCACTGTGTCTAGGGCACAGTGTTGGAAGGTAGAGTCCATCACTCTCCTTCCACTGCCTTTTACCTCTCCAACCAAAGATAGGTACCCGTTTTACACCTGGGAGGTTAAGGCCTTTCCTGAGGTCACAATGTCTAGCAAGGAATACAAGAAATCGAACTGGTGTCCTCTCTATCCCATATCTGCTTGCCTAGCCACTTGGACATTCAACACCACTGATTTTATATAAAGACTAGTAAGGCCACACCAATTTATTTCCTTGGTTAACGGATTCGCCGCTTCGTTTTTTTGCCAAAATGAAATAAAAATAAAAACAGAACAAAAATCCAAACTCTCGGGTCCCGAATTGGGGCCCCAAAATCCACCCCGTACGTTGTAATTTTTCAAAATTTGGGCATAGTTAACAGCGTTAAAATACATTGCTTCAAGGCAGAAACATTTTTCTGAGTGCAATTTGTTCGGAAAGCTAGGTTGCCTCTTCAAAAGTTCGTCAAAAAAATTATTTTGATATAGAACTCGCCCCCCACCCCCTTTGCACATGTCACCATTCATGGGACAAAACTTCACTGACGACAGTCAAACGTACGGCAGATTTACTAAGTCATCGTGCCTGTAACAGCATATCATCTCCCTTTTAGATATATATTATATTTCATTTAGAAACACGTGTCGGAAACATGTGCTAGTAACGGGCGTTAAAAGTAAATTATCGGCCGAACTACCCTGGGTGCCAGCCAAGTTTACAGGCCGCTAACCGTTTTTTTCGGCAGCCAGGGTACTTCGCCCGCAGAGGAGTATATCGGCAGGCGGCCAAACTCCCCCCGGGCTAGACTCCCCCGTAGCAGTAATTTAGACCGGCGGGCGAAAGGCTCTTGCCGCCCGAAGAACGAGTTTGGCATCCAGGGTACGGCCGAACGTATAAACTCGGCCTGGGCGGCACATGCACACACACCTTCAAAACGATCTTTTTTCCAGGGAATATGTAAAAATAACACGACATAACAATGTATTCTGACATCACAAACTGTATTACTCTCAAAAAGTACAAAATCCTACCACAAACATGGGAATTTGGCAAAGTAAAAAGTCCTCCATGCACGTAAGTCCATTCACTAACTTTCTCACGGTCGGAAGAGTCCACTTCGAGTAGGGGGAAACAGGTTCTTTTAATTATAGAAATTACTCTGTGAAAAATACTACATGTGCATGTGGCATTCTAACAAAGTTAGATCTTATTCAGATACCTATAAACAGAAGTACAATTGCAAATAATGCATCAATTATTACATCTAAATTTTTTAATAAAATGGTTCCCCCTACAAATAAAAATCCCCATACATCAAAGACTTTATAGTGAAACCCTAGACCATTGAATTTGTGGCAACTTGAAGAGTGTGTCAATGTGGCTATTTGTTTGAATGATGGCTATGTATAATGTAGCTGTAGCATACCTAAAGTGTATAATGGGAAATATAAAATGTATACTACCGGTAGTATTTGGGAATTGGGGAAAGATAAAAAAAGAAATAAAATATCTGTAAAAGTAGTTAATTCTTTTGCCAATAACTTTTACACATTCCTGGAAATTTGTCTAAAGCATATATTTAGGATATTGTAAATTTCAAGCTCTAAATAACTTCCATATCAGCCAGACACAATAGAATGCCCAGCCCAGTGGTAAGCTGTGTGCCCTGAACTAAGAAAACAATGGGATCTGAACAGAGCACCCTGATTTAAACCACTCTTTGGAACTTTGAAAGATGAATAAAAGTGAAACCAGTTGGATGGAAGTCTTGTCAACTGACACTCAGTGACAGTTTGTTGTTCATACAGTAAAGATGTGTATCTTGCAAAATAATACGAATAATTGTAAAGGGATGTAAGAGAAGTTGCTCATGTACATGTAGTAATGGTCCTTTCAGTTCAATAAGTGTCTAATATAATGTCTTATATCATTTTGTAACTTAACTTAATGGATTGCTAACTACATGGCTGTATGGCAGGTGGTCTCAAAAATTTTTATTTTTATTTTTTTTTCGCCCGCCCGCTCCATTTTTTTTCTAGAAAAATCCGTTAACCAAGAAATTAAATTGGTGTGGCCTAAGGACAAGATGTCTAAATAGCATGTGTTTTCATAGTCTATTCAACTTATCAAAGATATGTTTCTTTGTTCTTAAAACAAGTATATACACTGCATAAATTGGTTAATAGATAAATGTAATGTTAATAGCGCTTTTTTTCAGTCAATAATGTCTGAACTACTAATTTTTGTCAATGTCTTGAAACATCTGACAGTTTTCCAAATCAGTAACTGTTCCTAAAGTCTCAAAGCACAATGTACATCTACATGTACCTGGTACTTCTACACAGTCTACATCGCCCAGACAAAAAGAAAAAGTTCCATCAAAGGTCTCCTACCCCCAAGGCTCATTTATGTGTGATGCATCGACTTAAACTACTACCCTGAGAGCTATTTCAGATACCTTAAAGGAAAACACATCCTGGAATACTAATGTGCTGCAAAATGTGTTTCAAAAGAGGAAAAAGAGCTTTGGAATGCTCGCTGCATCAGTCATCATGTTCCGTCTGCATGTAGTGCAAATGCCTTTTTTTAAAAAACAGCCCATTCTGGGCAGACTCCGTGGTGCCATGCTGTGCTGGAAGATGGACAGTGTCCAGTAAGTGTTGTGAAAAGTAAGAACTAAAAGTCAAAGGTGACTAGAAGTCTCGGAGTGCAGTATCTTTCCATAACATGACGTACAAATAAAATTACATTTTGTACTTATTATAGGATGTGGTGAACAGACAAACTTTTTTCTTGCAGGTTTCCTTAAAGTTTAGTCATTTTTTGTAAAAGTCGCACATTCTATTACTAGAAGTATAAACAGTATTTTCTCCACCTTCTCTATTTTTATATATCCCTCAAAATTTTGTTTGTTATCCATCTGTGCATGAAACTGCATTACACAGTAAGTTACATAGTACAAATGCTTAACCCTCTCCTAGCTATCTGCCCTGTAAACATATACAAGTCTACTACATGGACAATCCCCAGCAGGGAGGAGGTTAATTAAGTGTTATTGATATGTAATATTAATGAGGATTGTAACATCCCGTTATTTGCATAAGGGTGTCATGTAATGGCAGAAAATGATGGAGGTGCCCCATGGGACAGATCATGGAAATCCTGTAAGGGTGCAACCCTTGTTAAATTGAATCAACCTTGTTTCAGCAGTGGTAATACTAAATAACTCACATTGTTAATACTAAATGATGAAGAAAAAAGTTAGATTCTGTAAAAAGTATCAGAAAATTAGCATGTATCTCTTATTGACAATACTGAACATTTGATTTACAAAATAATATTTATGTTTTTGATACCAGTGAGAGTTCAACGGTTCAACCTTACAGTAATCTGACCTCTGGGGATTTGAATCACGCTGTGTTTGTTTGATATCATTTAGCAACTACCCAGCCGTATGGTTTCAGTCACAAATGGGGTGTGGCCCAGTTCAATGAAAGTTCCCCAGATGCCTTCAAGTTGGTTTCCATAAGTTTGGTGCACATAATTTCTTAGAAAAATTGCATTTTTATACTTTGGCACCGATCTTCCTAATCTCCTTGGTAGGGCAAAATTGACACTTTCATTTTGGTGGCTCAAAAACTGTCAAGCGTGTTTATTTGAAAAATAATTTTTTCAATGTATCAGGAGCATCTAGTAACTTCATTGTTGAGAGAAACATGTAAGAACATGTCTTTCTTTGACATGGTTTTCAACATAGGCTGTTGTATATGTCAGTATGTTTAATAGATGTGGATTTTGTTTAGACGTGAGACTTTTATATTGTAAGCCTGTCTGCAAAGCATTTTTTAGCAATAAGCTGTGGCATCCAATATCATGAGTGTGTATTTTATGCAGATATGAGCATTCATATTAGATCATAATCTCCATAATGATTTGCTTTCCTGCTCCCGTTATCCCAGAAGGCAATCCAAGTGTTTATTGTTTTCATTTATCACTCACTTTATTGCATTGATTTTATAACCTCTCTGTTTATAATGTTTCTATCAATTACCCTTCCTGGAGCTTCGCTACTTTGATACTAAAGATCTTACTAAGAAATAAGCTTGGTTAATTTATTATCTTTTCATTTATTCGCTCAGCAATAACAACCAGGGCTGCCCAAATAACAAAGCTATTGTCAAGGGCTAGCCCAGAAGCTTGGCTAAGCAAATGAAGACATTCATAATCAAGATTTTGTGTGCCTCTCAGTTGGTTTAACATTGTGGCATCTGTATCAGTATAGCCGGTATAACCGCCCTTCGGCATAACACACCAGCTTCACATGCACATGGCACGGCGGCAGCTAGCTATATCACACCGAACGACTTGTTACCCTCAATCTTTGCACATTTGATTGCAGGAGTTGTTTAAAGCTTTCTAGTGATGATGTCCAACTGTTCTTGGTGGCAGCAAGTTCCACTCTACAATAGTTCTGGGGAAATACGAGTTTTTGAACACCTCTATTCTTGGTTGATAACTCTGATATTTGAAGGCATGACTGTTTCTTGTTCTTTCTGGGCTGGTATCAGATACTTAGTGGCATGTGCTCCTTTGTTGCTTGTTTTAAGTGTACAGTTGAAACAAATGTAACACACTTTTGCACAACTGTCCCAGGAGCCCGGAGTAGAGTATCGGTGGGATGACCATTTCACAACGGCCCTCATTGATCTTAATTTCCATGTAGCCACCGACGATGCTTCACACGCAGCTATGGGTCTCCTGACACACGATAAGGCCTGAGCAATTGTTCAATTTGCTCTGGGAAATGTGATTTATTCATGCCTCCCCCAAAAACATTTCTGTCTTCTCTTGAAAGAGTGTACGGCTGTGCGATAGCCGGGTGTGNAGTCGGGTTTAGCGACAACATACCTGGCTTTGTTGGTGTTGACCTGAGGTAAAAGTAAGTTTACGCAGCAGAGGGAAGAATGTGTTTTTGCTGCACGGCTGTGTACGGCCACTTTGTCTCTCACATACCAGGCAGGGAGGTCTGCTTTACACTTCAGCAGTAGTCTCAACCAGGGCTGTCTCCAGCTTTACATTTTTGTCTGTCCAACTCATCCTTTTGAAGGGTGCTCAAAAAATTTTGGAATTTTTACACTATTTCACATATTTTACATCTGTCATTTGAAGCTTATGGAAAATTTAAGTTTTTCTTTTGTAGGTTTGTAGGTGTTGACACAACAAAGGACAAGAACTTGATTGTATGATTAAAAGGTCCTCCTAGCACCTTCTATAGGTACTGCAGAAAACTTCCAATTTTGGTATCTCAGGTTCTGAAGATGATATATTTTAGTGGCACATAGCTTTCGAGCTGGGGAATAAATGGTATGATTTTGATCCCTCTAGCAGGTTTCCCTGGAACTGTATGCCTGTTTGTATAACTTCATATTCTCGTGTTTTCCTCTGTAGATGTTGATGAGTGTAAGATCCACAAGGGCAGCTGCCAGCACCAATGTGTGAACAGAGAGGGCGGGTTCTACTGCGAGTGTCCCTCTAGCAGCTTTTCCTGGAACTACAGGCCTGTTCCTAACATCAGATTCTCTTGTGTTTTCCTCTGCAGATGTAGACGAGTGTAAGATCCACAACGGCAGGTGCCAGCACCAGTGTGTGAACAGAGAGGGCGGGTTCTACTGCGAGTGTCCCTCTAGCAGCTTTCCCTGGAACTGCAGTCCTGTTCCTAACTTCTTGTGTTTTCCTCTGCAGATGTAGATGAATGTAAAATCCACAATGGGGGCTGCCAGCACCAGTGTGTGAACAGAGAGGGTGGGTTCTACTGCGAGTGTCCGGAGGGCCAGCGCCTACACTCGGACGGCAGGAGCTGCATAGGTACCTGTACGTCATGCATTTTCTACTCAACCTTCTCCAGTACAGATATGGTACCATATGGCTACTTTACTAGGGAGAAGGTTAACACTCACTGATCGCAGTTTATATTGGTAATCTATAGCAAACACATTTTCTACTTAACCTTCTCCCTGCTGATTAACCATGTAACCAACACAGATTTGGTGCTACATGCTACTTTAGCAGGGAGAAGGGTTAACACTTGCAGTGGTCGAAATACTTTTTTTCAGTGCTCTGCAATATTGCAGAAGAGTCAAAATTTTGTTCTGCAATTTGAAAATACTTTCTGCAAATACACAAGCCTCCATACTACAACCTTCTCAAACCATTAATGTCTTTGTTACATCATATATGGCTTTGTAAATCTGTAGCATTACTGGAATTCTTTTAAGTTTAATCTATCACTCTTTTTAATTTCAGACTTTATAGAAAATTTCCACAGAAAATTTATCATTTACTGGTATCTTCACGGGTCTTTCACCGCTGTCTCCCACTACAAGCTACTACAACTAAAATCATACATGTACCTTACCTGTAAATGTACTAGTAATCACACCCACATATCATCCTTCCACACAACATACTAATAAAAGACACACAAAAAAAACAGTTCTTAACTCTTAAGCAACTCGATATGATTTTGGTGCTACCTGAAATGGTCAGACTAACTACCTTTCGTCAGTGACACTAAGAGAATTGGAGGTTTATAAGGACAAACTATTGATTCATATGCAAATTAGCGAAGACAAATTTTTGGAAGTCCAAAGGGCTAAACAAAAGATAGACAAGTCAAGACAAGGATGATGCAAATTAGTGAAGAAGCTCCTGTTGCTTCAAAACAGGAGCTTAAGTGTTGTCTATCCTTGGGGCCAGAGAGTTATAGTTTGCTTGAATCTGGAGCCTATTTTTCCTTCTGCAAAATTGCAGATTGTATAAATTTTTCTTCTGCAACCTTGAAAATCTATCTGCAGATTGCAGACTGCAGACAGGTATTTCGAACACTGATATGTAATATTAATGAGGATTGTAACATCCCGTTATTTGCATAAGGGTGTCATGTAATGGCAGAAAATGATGGAGGTGCCCCACGGGACAGATCATGGAAATCCTGTAAGGGTGCAACCCTGTGTTAAATTGAATCAACCTTGTTTGTGCAATGGTAATACTAAATAACTCACATTCAAATTTGGTAGTACTAAATGATGAAGAAAAAAAGTTATAGATTCTGTAAAAAGTATTAGAAAATTAGCATGTATCTCTTATTGACAATACTGAACATTTGATTTACAAAATAATATTTATGTTTGTGATACCAGTGAGAATTCAACGGTTCAACCTTACAGTAATCTGACCTCTTGGGATTTGAATCACTCAAGGTTTGTTTGATATCATTTAGGAACTACCCAGCCGTATGGTTTAACTGTTTCAGTCACAAATGGGGTGTGGCCCAGTTTGATGAAATTTTCCTAGATGCCTTGGTTTCCATGTTTGGTGCACATAATTTCTTTGAAAAGTTGAATTTTTATGCTTTGGCACCAATCTCCCTAATCTCCTTGGTAGGGCAAAACAGACACTTTCATTTTGGTGGCTCAAAAACTGTCAAGCGTGTTTATTTGAAAAATAATTTTTTCAATGTATCAGGAGGATAGTAACTTCATTGTTCAGAGAAACATGTAAGAACATGTCTTTCTTTGACATGGTTTTCAACATAGGATGTTGTATATGTCAGTATATTTAATAGATGTGGATTTTGTTTAGACGTGAGACTTTTATATTGTAGGCCTGTCTGCAAAGCATTTTTTAGCAATAAGCTGCGGCATAGACATTAACAGCCAATATCATGAGTGTGTATTTTATGCAGATATGAGCATTCATATTAGATCATAATCTCCATAATGATTTGCTTTCCTGCTCCTGTTATCCCAGAAGGCAATCCAAGTAGTGTTTATTGTTTTCATTTATCACTCACTTTATTGTATTGATTTTATAACCTCTCTGTTTATAATGTTTCTATCAATTATCCTTCCCGGAGCTTTGCTACTTTGATACTAAAGATCTTACTGAGGAATAAGCTTGGTTAATTTGTTATCTTTTTATTTATTGGCTCAGCAATAATAACCAGGGCTGCCCAACTAACAAGCTATTGTCAAGGGCTAGCCCAGAAGCTTGGCTAAGCAAATGAAGATATTCATAATCAAGATTTTGTGTGCCTCTTAGTTGGTTTAACATTGTGGCATCTGTATCAGTATAGCCGGTATAACCGCCCTTCGGCATAACACACCAGCTTCGCATGCATGTGGCATGGCGGCAGCTAGCTATATCACACCAAACAACTTGTTACCCTCAATCTTTGCACATTTAATTGCAGGAGTTGTCTAAAGCTTTGTAGTGATGATGCCTCAACTGTGCTTGGTGGCAGCAAGTTCCACTCTACAATAGTTCTGGGGAAATACGAGTTTTTGAACACCTCTATTCTTGGTTGATAACTCTGATATTTTAAGGCATGACTGTTTCTTGTTCTTTCTGGGCTGGTATCAGATACTTAGTGGCATGTGCTCCTTTGTTGCTTGTTTTAAGTGTACAGTTGAAACAAATGTAACACACTTTTGCACAACTGTCCCAGGAGCCCGGAGTAGAGTATCGGTGGGATGACCATTTCACAACGGCCCTCATTGATCTTAATTTCCATGTAGCCACCGACGATGCTTCACACGCAGCTATGGGTCTCCTGACACACGATAAGGCCTGAGCAATTGTTCAATTTGCTCTGGGAAATGTGATTTATTCATGCCTCCCCCAAAAACATTTCTGTCTTCTCTTGAAAGAGTGTACGGCTGTGCGATAGCCGGGGTGAGGAATTGTCTTGTTGTAACCTGCGGCTGGGTGTTGGACCTTTGTCTATACTGGCATCATGTCAGGGACAGATATACAAGCACAATTTATGTGATTTGTACATGTCGTCTTTCTTGCCATTTCTGTCTTCTCTTGAAACAGTCTGTATGGGTGTACGATAGCTGGTGTGAGGGATTGTCTCATTGTGGTAACCTGTGGCTGGATTTTGGACCTTTGGCTACACTGGCCTCATGTCAGGGACAGATATACAAGCAAAATTAATGTGATTTATTCATGCCTCCACCAAAACATTTCTGTCTTCTCTTGAAACAGTGTACGGCTGTGCGATATATAGCCGGGTGAGGAATTGTCTCATTGTTGTAACCTGTGGCTGGGTGTTGGACCTTTGGCTACACTGGCCTCATGTCAGGGACAGATATACAAGCACAATTTATGTGATTTATTCATGCCTTCTTTAAACGTTTCTGTCTTATCTTTAAACAGTCCGCCTGGGTGTAGGAAAGCTTGGGTGGGTGGTTGTCTCATTGTGGTAACCTGCAGTTGGGTGTTGGACCTTTGGCTACACTGGCATCAAGTGGGACATATGGTGAAGCAAATGTGATTTATTTATTCCTTCTCCAAACGTTTCTGTCTTCTCTAATACAGTCTGTTGTTGTGTACTATGACTGGCGTGAGATATTATCTGATTGTTGTGACCTGTGTGGTGTTGGGCCTTTGGCTACACTGGCCTCATGTTGAGGACAAATACATAGGATTGCTATGTCACAGATAAATGTGATATACCTGTAGTAACTGACCTTTCCGTATTAAGTGGCTCATAGAATGCTACAATAGCCTACACTATCTGAATCAAAGAAATACTCGTGATTGTAATAAAGGTGGTCATAGTTAGTAAATTTTTCTGTGATATGACCGTAACACACATGTACATGTGCATGTAACTGTATAATGCAGTGGTTTGACTTTCGTTTGTTGTTGCTCACCCAGCATGCATGCTACTATAAAGCGTCGCAGCTCTTATGTTGGGATGTTACACTGCATGTGGTCTACTGTTTATTGTACTGCTTGTCAAAAACAGCTAGGGGAATTTCTTCAGTACTTTGAACCTGTAAATACTGTACATGTAATCTAGATAGATAGAAGATAGAAAATGGAAGAGTAGCTCTTCAGCAAACTAAAACTTGATCGAGATCACTTTTTTTATAACAGATTGCTCTGGATCATTGATACATTCCTTTCCAAGAAGACTTTTCCGAAGCAGCCCACTTATCTTCCTAGCAGCACGTAAAAACATCTGCTGTTTCAGCACCAAGGTCAGGCATAATCAGTGGGCAAGATGGATGAAATGGGCAATCCAAAACAAACGTACCGTAGTAATTGCTCTTAGATTCTGTTAGTGCCGGTAAGTTCATGAAATAAAGTCCTCCAGTCAGGCAGAGATAATCCTATTTATGTGCCGTCTACTCCAAACAAAGATATCCCAACAGAGGAAAGCCTCGGGACAATAGAGGGAGTGATATGAAAATGACAGCTGTTGGTGCCAATTTTATTGTAGTCAGTTTTGGCATGTTAAAAATTTCTAACCAATGATAATGCCACACCAATTTAATTTGTTGGTTCACAGATTCGCCCACTTCATTTTTTTCAGATTTGAAAAAAAAAAGGAAAAAGCGCTTTAGTTTGTGAATCAACTTCAAAATGTTCATATTTTGGTCCCAACAGTTGAAGGATGTTCATACTCTTCAGAGTTGTTACAGTTTTTCCATCAATCAATGCAGTGGTTTCATTAAAAGTTTGAAATTCATTGTTTGACAGGTATGTTGACTTCATGGCATTTGGCCCAATCATAGGATGCCTAGGCATGTTTTTAAAAATTTTTTTGCCCTGTTGCTTCATAATTTTTCTGAAAAAAATCTGAGAACCAACAAATCAAGTTGGTGTGGCCTAATTCTGAAAGTTAGTGTGATTATTGAAGACTAGTCAACTTTTGCATGCTGCACAACTACAAACTTTCAAATATGTGGTGTTTTTAAAAATAGTGCCATATTTTGAAAATGTTTACACTCGTATATCGTGACTGGGACAATGCAGGATAAACCCTGTGAAAATCCAATTAAGTGGCATTATCGCCTTGCTAAGACTCTCCCCATACATCCACGTAAAACAAGAGTGATCCATCAATTATCTTCCTCAGAGAAACTGTAACAGGATCATCCGACGCTCCCCTGAGGAACACAACCCTCCCCCCTATTGACACAACGTAGCTTCAGGCACAGACAAACCAACAATAGAGTATTGAGCTGTACTGCCGTGCTATTCTAACCCGGGACTACACCTTTAATCTGGTGTCAAACCGCACGCAACTTGGGCCCTGATTGATGCTGGGTATCCCCTTACACTTTCCAATTACACTCACTTTGCAAAAGCATCCTTCAATTGGTCCATCCTAATGCTATCCTCCTGTGTGTTAGCTTCTCTTGATAGTGGCTCTCCGGGTATTAATTGAAAGACATAGATGTACATGTATTAAATAAATGTAATATTTGATTTTGTAAGTGCAAAATTACCCATTCGTTGCAAACGTTAGTAACAGTCAATTTAGAACATTATTTTCTACATGTAAAGCAAGTGGCTGAGAGGTGACATATTTATGAAAAGACTAGTACATTTGCTTCTAAAGGATGGTGCTGGCTATTGGAACCCCATTCAAAGGCTTTGTGCTTTTTGATTTCTAGTTGTAATACCTGATCAATTCCTTATCCCAGTTCAAGCATTGCTTAATCAATGAACTTTTATGTATCTTTGGATTAACTTGAATTAAAATCCATTTTTAGAAGAGTTATGCCTGCTAGACAAATAAGTGTACCAGGTATGTGGCTTTGAGGCTAACTGCAGTAAACCTTTGTCATAAAGTATCCCTCAATCGTTCCTGTCAAGATGGGAAGTGCAATTCTTCACAGACTATACAGGGCAGTTTTTGGACTGTTGCCACTGTCTCCAAGTCCCAAGGACCTAACAAACCCTTTTAACCTCCTTCTTAGACATTAAAGACAGCTGAAGGAGAGACAAAAATGCCAATAAACACTGTTTAGGGATATTTTCCCAATATTGTTAACTTTGATAGCTGCCAAACTGCTGTCTTAGCCAGACATTATGTCAAAGTTTTATCCTCTATGATGTTTGTCCACATTTTATTTTTTGTGCCTCAGCTACCATTATCACAACTTGGCAATAACTTATTTTTGCTATTTTATCCTATCTCACTGTTTCCTGTTTTTAGAAACATACATTTTATTGTATTATTCGAGAAGCCCAGTCTTTAAGTCAAAACAACCTACTTACATCTTGTGAACATATCAAAAGTTTCTATTGAGATTTTTTTCATAACTATTAGTAAGTGGGATTATGTCGTTAAGGAAGTCATCATTGCTACAAATTGAGCAGTTACTAAAAATTGTCCCTGTTCCTAGACTTGATTCTAGCTGCCGGCGGTGCCTTGGAGCCAAGTCGAGCCCACATTCAACTGAGTCATTAGCCTGCATCAACCCCATGAATTTTTCATGACTGGACCTGTGGCAACTCCACCAGGAAACTTCTACAGATAGATGTGTATTGATCCGTGATTTCTTCAGGGCCACAAAAGCACCATCTGTCCACCAAACACCATTTTCACCTCGCGCATTACCCCAAATCTCTCCCGCTCAGAAACTTGGGCCGCGCAGCTGATGGAGGTGATTATCAGGTGTCCTGGCAGTGAAATCAGGCGTCTGCAGGTGTCGGGCGGGTGTGCATGTGGCGCAGCCTGCCGTGAATAAATTATGCCTGGTGGTAATTGAGGTTTGCAGGTGGGGTGTTTTGGCAGGAAACTTGGGCGATTGCCCATAGGGGCAGCCCATTTGGTGCGGCTGTCACATGAGTGTTTCTAACCGGACCCCCCGGGACCTACGGTAATCCCAGTTTATGTAGATCATGGAATGGGGCTATTGAGTGCAATTCAGGTCCGATTAGTATCATCCAAGCCATACGGTGTGCTTGGATAGGTCTATACAATTTCCCTCATTTGCATATCACTGTTGGCATGTGGAACTAAAATTGCAATGGTCAAAGATACGTAAAAGAACACAACCCGCATGTGCAGACTATTTCATTGAATTAGCAGTGCCTGACAGCACCCCAGCTAGGGAAATGCGGATGCCCGGGGCCGCTGACTTGTTGAATTATGAATAATCGTTATCAAATTATTGTTGAGATTATTCAGTTATTTTATGCATTATTGACCATCCAAATATCTAAATCTCTATTTCCTGGTAGTGGACCTAGTACACTGTTGGGCAAGTTGTAGGTTGGAGACTCTGACAGTGCCGGCCCGGCTTGCGTGGATATACCCCCAGCAGCTGGCAAATCCAGGATGCGTGGATAAAATGTTGCCTTTTGTCTTGTTCTTCCTGAGTGAGATTTTGTCCTCCCACCAGGCGTGCTCGCAGAGGGATGACTCACTCGGTACGTACCCTACTGTGCTCTCAACTGCATGACTGTCAAAAATGCGTAGGAGTTAAAGAGTCCACGGGACGCACACAGAAATGGCTGTGCCCCTTCCCCTCTGTGATTATGTCAATATTTCCCCGTTCTTCCATAATCGGGACATTGAAACTGCTTGAAAGCAGTTCCAACAGGCACAATTACCTAGTAGTCAATATTGATGGGCCACATGTCGTGTCGTTTGATTTCATTTCCCTCCGAAATGGATCTTGGGCTAAAATCTATGGAAGGGTTTTCATAACTTTTAATGATGCTGATTATGAAAAACAATTCCTTGCTATTGTTTGAGTGAGATGGGTATACTGCGATGGCAGTGATTTGAAAACACATTTTTCATGCATGACTGCACCCTTGTGGAAGCTTTTAGCTTTGGCTTTCTTCATGTCCATTGTTAAAAGGAATACGGAATGCATCAGAGACAAGCTAGCGGAGTCCCCAAAACGCTTACAGCGGGACAAAAAAGGAGTGGCACGCCGGCATTAATTGCATAAAATCATTTGTATATTTGAACTACCGAAATCATAAATAACACTTTGTATGGGTCTCATGATTGCACATAATTCCATCATGACCGTTCGTAGGGCAGCTAATTTTTCATCCCACGTTGCAAAGAAAGGAATGGAATTGAATTACCCGATGAATTTTATCTGTAGCGATCAGTTGGAAAGAGATTCTGCCGCCAGTGGAGGGCTTTGGAGCCAGCTTGGTAATGGCGCCAGGACTCTTTCATGTGCAATAGATGAATGACTTATGGCCCAGATAACCCCTACTTTCTGGAGGTGATTTTTCTGTGGGTGTGTCAGCTTGATATCCCTCGCATGGTCGCATGAACTTGATTGGTCCATCACTTTAGGCAGGGCTTCTTTCTTCCTCAGATATCGGCTTTGGCTGGAGAGATAGAGCTTTTTTGGTCTATTATACTGATTAGAATCTTATGTAATGCGGCAGAGATAACTCACTTCCTGCACATGTGGTTCTCAATCTGATAAAAATTAATTTTGTAATTACTCAAAAGATGAGGCTAGATTGGTCGTCCTCAGGCAAATTCATAACTCATGGTAGAAAATCCGATACGGAAGTTTTTTTTTTCCTCTATATGTTGATGGCCATTTTGATACCACAAATGGCTGTATAGAATAAGAGTGTCAGTTTCAAATACTCAAACAAGTCAATTTTCCATTTTAGATAGAGACGATGATTTTCTGCTTGCATGGTTCTCTCAAAACAACATCAATCGTGGAAAACCATTTAGTCTGTGTGATGCAAACTCTCACTGTCCGGGGCTATCTCATGTTCATGATCAGTATGAGTATTATTTCTGCTACCTGCAAAAAAATGTAGTCTAAGTAAGAGGTACATGTACTGCCGAACTTTGTGTTTTATGAGTGCATCCAAATGTGAAGACCTAATTTTGTTTCTAACGGTTGAATGTGAAGCACACAGCAAAATGTAGAACTATCCACCTATCCACAAAATTTTGTGTCTTATTTCTCAGAGAATACAAAAGTTACATTATTTTTTCTTTATAAGTCCAGTTGTTAAGCACATTGACTGTACAGAAAAATCAGAAGCCTTGCAAAATCTGTCATTTATGAAAAAGTTCCACCATATAGAAGCTGCATGTTATACTACTGCATTTTTTTGGCCCACCACATTTGTGTGTACTGGCTAGATATGACCTTGTCATTTGATGTCTATGCAATTGTGCATTCATGCATTTGTAATTCACTGTTTTTCGTTAAGCAGCATTTCCAACATACATGACATTCTTAAGCCAATGGAATACTATATTCAATATTATACTGCTCTGTTGATGTATTTTTCCCTGACAACTATCGTGATAGGGATAGCATGTAAACTGAATGAGTTTAACATATAAATTTGACATGCAGGCTTTTAATCCAGGACATTTTATCCCCATACTAAATTCGTAAAAATGTTAAGCGGCTTACGGTTGTAACTAAGACCCTGTCAGGTTGAAAGAAAACAGAAGCACATAATCTTAACTGAAGTCTGCAAAACAGAAGTTTTAACATCCTGGTTCACATTACAAATAGGTGGTTCATCTACTGGTCTGTGTGAAAGATGATGACCAAATATGATTGATCAATAGCAGAAATATCATAATATTGATGTTATTTTTCAAGGTTATAGTTAGTAACAATACTTTATTAGGCAGTATAACATTGATTAAGATGCTAGTATTACATTTTGATCCAAACAGATAAATGATGTACTTTTCCAATCAAATAAAGTTAGAAAGTGCGAGTTGAGTGATTTGTCTCAGAATTCAAAACTATGTTTTATACTAAGGCCACACCAATTTAATTTGTTGGTTCTCGGATTCGCCTCTTCGTTTTTTTCTGATTTGCAAAAAAAAAAATATGATTCTGGTTCTGAATCAACTGAAAAATGCTCATGTTTTGCCCCCAACAGTTGAGGAAAGTCCTTTTCTTCCTAGTTGTTACAGTTTTCCCATCTATCATTGCAGTGGTTTGATTAAAAGTTCAAAATTCAATGTTTAAATTTCAACCCAGCCTTTTGTGTTGACTTCCTGGCTCATTTTGTAGCATTTAAGCCTATAATAGGATGCCAAGACCTGTTTTTATTTTTTATTTTTTTCGTCCCTTCGCTTCATATTTTTTCTGAAAAAATCCGAGAACCAACAAATTAAATTGGTGTGGCCTAACTTTGATGCCATTTTTACTTAACCTCGAGTACCCTCTTGGCTTTTCAAGAGTTCAAGGGGAATTCTAAAAATGGGCAGTAGATACTTATAGTTCATACAACAAAACTCAATAGAAAGGCTATTGCAGCAGTCTTCTTTCATTGAAATGGCTGTCAATGTAAAAAGAAAATATTCCAGAGTATACGATATCTGCCATATTGCAAAATGACTCTCAAAATCGCTCCCAGAATTCAAAATAATAAGTTAAACATATAAAACAACTTAAACAGATAGACAGATGTACATTGTACTGTTGGTGTGGCCTGCTGCTCTCATTTACTGGGTCATCAGCTGCCATGTGCATTTATTACCATAAAAGTCAGTTTATGATGGTCTGAGAAAATTCCAGCACTTTGTCATTTTAGATTTAAACCTAGTGTCAAAAATTTTGTCACTGGTTCTGAGGTATATATTATGTGTACTGACCCTCCCCTGGCCCATCTGCTAACCATAGTAAATTTAATGCTAACGATAATGGCGATTGTAAATGATAGGTCTCACTTGGTGCTATCAATACATCCCAGATTGATACCAAACTGTCCGTATTATCATATAGATTCAGGACTAACTGTGCAAGGCCATTGGATGTTGCATCAGCTGACAATGAAGAAAACACTTGTACATGTATTTTGCTTGAGGCATTTATCTATAGATACATTATCTTTAAAATTTAGAGGTCACATTTCCAAACTGGAGCCAGGTTTGGCTGTTTGCGTGAACAAAAATATAAACAATGACATTATATATCAAGAATATACACTAATAGTTCTTATGACTAATTTCTACAAAGTTTTTCATGTTTTGTTGTCTTTTATATCATACTTTTTGTTCCCGCCAACTGCCCTACCAGACCCCCAGTTTGGAAATGTGACCTTAGCATAACCCGTAGCCTTGTCTGTTTTTGTGTGTGTGTTTTAAGTCACACTTGTGTACAAAGTCAAACTACAGTCATTATAAGTGATTAGCAGAATCCTGCTTCATAAGACAGATGCCTGTATTAGGCTAATTTTAAATTATTCAGAGAGCAGCCAGTCAAAAAAAATGGGGATGGATCTTCTCTGTGATTGGACAGGGCAGACGTGGTAACATGCATGGATTGGATAGTCATGTCAATCAACCATTCAAAAATTGATGCAATTTTCAAACTTTCATATACATTGGAAGACAATTTTATGACCGATTTTGATGTGGAATATTGTGTGCCATCATTGGTTTAATCAGTGCAAGGCTCGAAAAATTGCTGTTTTTCCAGAATGTACTGTCTTTTATCGAGTACCATCTGCATGCACCTGTAAAATGATATCTTTCATTCCAATTCTCTAGCAGTGATGCCACTTATCATTAGTTTGTTAGTATAGTTAGTATAATATTGAAGCATTTTTATTATGATGATGCAATGTATCAATATTTTACCATAATGGTAATTAAGTCATTTTGTACCTTTGTTTTCTGTTTTGTTACTTGACAATGTTTTATTCATGTGTGCAGGGCACATTGAAAACTGCCCTTGTGGCAACATGTTACCCCTGGAAATGAAATATACTATTGCTCCAAATTTGAAATATTATACCTTAAGTAGCCTTATATACATGTATTTCTACGTAAAATTACCTGTCAGTCCTTTGGTTCAACTGAAAGCACAGGTTGCATTGATAAAGCACAGTCTGATTGGACAGTGATTAAGCTAGGAGGACAGACTGTCGCTTCTGTAATCCAACAGATGTGCACGCTTACAGAAACAGAATAATTATGATGCAGTTCAGTCTGCCGTTCTGAATTCAATTCATTGTTTCTCCTACGTTTTCCTAGAAAACAAAATCATTTACACAGATATGAGTGGCCAATTACCGAATCTATGAATTCTGGTGCTGTATGCTATTCCTTCCTTGATGTAATAAGTTGAAATGTAATAAGTGTCATCATGTCAAATTGCTGTAACGATCATTACTGAATTTCTGGCAGTGATGCATCAAAATAAACTAAAAATTGTCATCAGATGTTGCACCTGTCATCGTGTATAATAAAATCATAATATTGCCTGAAAGCTGCTTACAGACAGACAAAGCACTCTGCACTTGGCAGATTTACATGCATAGACAAAGAACGTAGAGTGAAGTAACTAGTCTACTGTAAATTGTTTGTCTGATGTTGTTAAGTCTTGCAACTTCTTCTGTCAAGGCTGCTGATTATGAAACACCCCCCACCCCCCACTTTCTACCTGAGATGAGTACATGAGAAAATAAATTGCTGTATCTTTTTTTTATTTATTTCATACAAAGTACAAATCACGTCCATAGTACTACATTTAACTAGATGAACTAAATGCAAAATGTAAGTTAGAAAAGACGTTAATGTGTATAGCTGGACTTATTCATGTCGTTGACTATTATGTAAACTATATATTGCAGCAGCTAAAAACTAGCATAACATAAGTAATAAGATATGTCATTTATCTATGGGATCCAGTAATTATAAAATATAAGCCACTGTATGTACATTTTGTACATAATGTACATTTTTCTTTTAAGCATGCATTTTTTCAAAGTGTAGAAAAACCGATACATGACCATGCCCTCTTGACCACCCCTGTTCAGCTGTGGTTGTGTCCAGTGGGTGTGGCAGGCAGTAGAACAGATTCTCAAGTTAAGCCTATTTTGACTTTGGATGTTTTATTGCAAATTCTGTTTTAATTAAGATAGAAAGCCCAATAAAATGCATAAAAAGATTTTTAAAAAAAACGTCCAAAACCAAAACTGTAGTATCCTTGCTATATTCAACATTCTTGTGTACCATACACATTATTCTGTTGTCAAGGGCCATGTTTTAAAAATCACTTCAGATACATTTAAGGAAAACTGACCCATGTAGATCTTATCAAACCTCAGGCATGTAAGGTTGTTACCTGTCTAGCTGTTAGGTGGTTACCTGAAACACGGTGGTAAAATCTGGGCTGCAAAGTTCCCACATTTCATAGAATCCGAACTGTGTTCGATCGTGTTCGATCTGGGCAATTCGAATCGAACCCGCGTTCCATTTCGGGGTCACCTGCGGTCATTTGCAATAAAGCGGCAAAACAAGCCCTTTTGCCTGAGTGACTCGTAATAGATAAAAAACAACACTTTTCTATAAATACAAACAGTTTCCAGGATAGTACATGTCCGCTATCATTTTTTTGTGGACATGTAACATGTAGCGAAGCTACTGTCGTATCCTTGGGTGACCTTGAATACTGTAATGATTCTTTACGCCTGTATGAATAACACAATG
>NW_017804243.1:761527-772507 GCF_001625305.1 Branchiostoma belcheri | reverse complement strand
TAATTTAGTGCGAAAAAAGCCAAAAATTCGAATTTTTCACCTATTTGTCGACAAAAACTATACTTAAAGTCAGAAATTAAAAAATCCCTAAAGCACGATTTTTCATCTTATTCCTAGTCGTCGAAAAATATAAAAATCAGTGATCTTGCGTAATATGTGTAGCCAGGTTTGCTCGGTGATTGGCTAAAATATGGCGCTCCGAAATCCCGAAAATTATCGACTTTTTTAACGAAATCCGAAAAAATCATCCATTTAGCGCAAAAATAACCATTAAATGTATGTAAAGACGATAATTTTATTTTATTTCAATAAAATTTCCTCTCGATACTAGTTTGTTTATTTTCAAATGTTTTACGGTTAGCCCAAAATCGCGTCTTGTAACCCGATACTTTATCGAACGCACACAGCAATGGCAAAGAATGCCGTAGTGACAGACCGCCGTGAAACATCAGACCTATGATATACAACTAGGGGTGGATTCAATCAAAATTTTATGGAGGAAGAAATTGCAGAGCGTTTCTTTCTAATCTCACCCTCTAACACGAGCCTTGTATTTTACACATGACAACAAGGATGTGTGCCTTGGCACTCAGAATCTTCATGAAATAATTTCTTACTCAGGTATTCTGCAATTTTTGCTTTTCAACGAAAATGTCAGTCCTTAAGCAGTATCACCAACCTTAATATTTTGTTCCAGGATTCTCTTAGCAAATGTTTAAAAAACAGTGATATTTTGAAATCAATTATGAACAATAGATTTGTACTAAAACAAGTTAATGACTTTAGAACTTACATACTGATCATAAAATGCACTTAAAGGACTTAAGCAATATCAAAGACAATACATCACAACTGCATTTCAATAATCATTTTCCCATTAGCTTCCCAATAGTTTTCTCAGGAATGACTTTTTGGAACTGAGGGTGGGTGCAAATTTTGAATTTACAGCTCTGGAAAACCAATTAGCAATGTTATATAGGTGTGGTCCTTCCTTGCATCAAAGGCACACCTTGTCACAATGATTTGTAGCATTGACCCTTCTCTCATATATTATGTATAATGGTAGAACAGTGTGACTTGACCTATGCTATATCACTATCAGTGACTTTTATTTAGACATTTGATGTCTGGCCTGCTTGAAAGTGCCTGGGTAAACTAATTATTGTTTATTTTATATCATTTTCTGGATATACATATAGCCATTATGCTTTTATTTTATTGTTTATTTTAAATCATTTTCTGGATATACATTTATCTTTATATCATTTTCTGGATATGCATATATAGCCATTACATGTATGCTTTTACTGTATTAAGTTGAGTCAGAAGCCAGTAGGCAATTATCTCAAGTGGATTTCTCTTGTTTTTACTGTAGTTTATGAGATTTGGTGTAGCTGGTTTCTCCATATGGTTTTAGTATTGTGTACATTATATTCATGGTACATAATAATCATTTCATTGTCTTTTAACAATTATTTCATGTAGTTATAATGCATTATGGACAGCAAAGCATGATCTGTGTAACGCTACATGCTAAAATGGTTTACTTGTCCTTGGTGCTGAAAATCTGGTAGTTAGCAACACCAGGCTAAAGAAGAAGTTATGACAATAATGATTTGCTATAATTTTGCAACTGACTCCAGGAAGCTTGATGACAAAATGGAAAGCACCAAAAAAATCAGCATTTAACCTATGCAATGGGCAAGAGGGTAGAGGGCTTGCCCGGCATTCGGTAGGTCGTGAGTTCGATCCCCGGCCAAGTCATACCAAAGACTTTAAAAAATGGTACATACTGCTTTTTCTGCTTATCACTCAAAATTTGGGAAAGAGTATGGGAGTTGAACACACACCACTGCCAGTGGACTTACCCCTTGCTGTAGTGATTGCACTGTTGTTTGTGGCCTAGGGCAATTGAAACGGAGATACATTGTAGGTGCTGCCATATGTGTCACTTGATGCAGGAAGGAACATCAGCATTATTTCGTACTAATTGAGGAATTAGTAAAAATTCTCAGGCTTTGATGAAACTGAGCCCTCAAAAACTCCAACTAATTGTATGATTCTAATAACAATACCTGTAATGTTACTGTATTCCTTAGGTTCAAATGTTTATGTAGGATGAAATGATTTGTTTTTTATCCTAACATTCAGGACTTTTAATTTCTTTTTTTAAATGGATGTGCATTACCTTACAATGGCCTCACCAATATTAATCCCCCTATCCCTTAAAACCTATTAGTAAGTTCCATAGTTAGCATTGGTTACTAACTTTCATTACTAGGATATGAGCATGAGCATTTAATTTGAAGATGGAGGGGCACTAAATCCTTTTATTTCATCTTAAGAGATAATCACCTGCGATAACTTTTAAATCTACTTACTATAGAACAAGATGCTGTTATTTTGATGCCCTGCGTAGTATTCAAGACCTGTAAGTTGGTTTATTAACATAGACATAATGCAGCAAGATTCAATCAAGGGAAGAAGAATTTGCACAAGAGAAGATGTATATCTTATGAAGCCTCTTAAGAAATTGCCTTGTGTCATTAAGGTAGTGTATCTGTTATGAGAGTTAGCAGAATGATGCCACGTGTTCCTAAGTGGCTTACCGGCTTATGCCTTGCCTTATGGCTCTCTGTTGAGTAGCTGTATTGGTTATGAAAATCATTTCTACATATGGCCATTAGCACAGTTAAGACAAATGTCCCAGAACTTCAATGCACTTTATGACCGTCAACAGAGGCTTGATTTTGAATTGGCAACAAACTAGATGTAATAGGTTCTATATTGCGTAAGTGGAGAGACAAGAAAAGTCCATTACAGCCAAAATGTCTACCAAATGCATCTGTTCCCATTAGTGTAGCCGTTCTCATGAATACTTCAGTCACAGAAAGACTCCCAAAGTGCTGTACTTTGCGATAATTGATATCTATGGACGTAAGTTCACTTGTATAAAGAGATGTAAGTATGGTCTTCTGGATTGTCAGGCAGTTGTATGGCTGACAATCTGTTTGTTTTGTAAACAAACACTTAGTGTTTACACTTAAACAACACTTCTTGAACAGATCTCTAACCATTTGAGAGATTAAGAGAATTAATGGCATCTAAGAAATAGGGCCTTAGGAGGGAAATTTTTACAAAATAATTGGAATGGAGGGAAATTTTACAATGTAATGAGAGGTTTCATTTTTGATGCAGTTGCTTTTGGAATGAGAGGGAAAAGCTTGGGAACTGCTGGTCTTTCGACTGTTTACTTGCCACATCTTCATTTTGTACATCTTTGAAGTGTTTTGCAGAGCTTAAAATACCACCTGCACATGCAGGTTAGTGCAGGTGAAATTGGAGCTGTGCAGGTATTTCTGATGTCTACCTGCACCTAACCTGCACTGGTCCATGTACTGGGTATATGCAGGTTAGTGCAGGTAAAATTGGAGCTGTGCAGGTATTTCTGATGTCTACCTGCACCTAACCTGCACTGGCTCATGTGCTGTGTTTATATGTACATTTGCTGCATGGACTAGTAACACATATGAAGTATATTTTACGAACAGTTTTCAGTATGATCCATACTTCCCAAGGCCTGGAGTGGTGCAGGTAAAACCTCTCTGGTTTCAATGTTACCTGCACCAGTGCAAGTATGCAGAAAAAGTATTCCAATCCCTGATTTTGATATGAAGAAATTCTGACAGGGTGTTTCTAAGACATATGACAATTAGTGATCTTACAACTGTTCTTTTGTCTATATTCATCACAGAGAATAGTTTTAAAAGCAGTTGCTGACCCAGGGTGCACCTTAAATAGGATGTTCCAAATTAGGGAAGATACGACAGCTGTAAATGGGAAGGGGGTCAAGCCATAAATTTGTACATCTCACCTTTGCCCTACTAGCTTCTTCTTTAATCAATACAAACTCAATTAACAAAGAAGCCAATCGCAGGGAGGGGGTCAGAAGGGAAGAAGATGCATCTCTGGCTTTTAATCATTTAGCAAGGACAAGATGCTATGTTGTAAAAACTACATTGATCAGTCAACTTGGCCTTTTAAATCAACTGAAACCTTAACTTTAATACATATTCCTGTATTGATGCATCATAATAAACTGACATCAAGAAGTACTAAAATTGTAGGTAAGGTGGATTTGTGCCAACAGTGAGTTGTAAAATTCTGCTTTCAGGAAGGAGCATCACGATTTTATCACACCCCTGTTGTAATTCATTAGTGGCTAGGCAAGCAACAGCAGACAACTCTACCAGCACTCAAACCATCTAGTACATGTATGTATGACTACAAGTCAACAGAGCTGTTTTGCATTTAGAGGGCAATGTTGGGCCTAATCTTCTACCTTATGGAACCCCCTGATTTATATGCTGTGCTCTTATTTGACATGTCACTCCAGTATTTCACAGTTGGAACATGTTAGAAAGAAGACGGGTAATCCAGGAAAGGAATGAAAATCAAAGCTTTTAGAAGACGCTTCTTGAAAATTCTTTTAGAACAATTTGGTGCCTACAAATGAAATTATTATTATGAACATTGCAGCATCAAAGTTGATTTCACATCACCTTTTCATCGTTTTACTTGCTGAATATATCACTGGCTCAGTTTTTTTATTACTGTATTTGGGATAAAAAAATTAACTTTGCCATGCATTGGTTATTAATGTGTTCACGTCATGTTTTCATTACAGAATGACTTTTCCCTTTTCAAGACTCCATCTGTATTTTTTATGACAAGCTATGAAATTGAAACAAGTTAGGTACCTAGAAATTCAGCACAGCAGAAAATAATCATTTTCGAAACAGACATGCGGTACCAGATATGGGCCAATAGATCAATATGTGGCTTGAAGAGCCATAATTACAATGTCTTTCATGATTGTCCATCTTTGGGATAATAGCGGTGATCAATAAATAAAATAACGTGTTGTTTTAAGCCTTCTGATGGTAACTGCTACATTTTCAGCACCAAGGACAGGTAAACAATTTCAGCACCGTGGACAGGTCAAATATGTGGTTGTTATTAACAAACATGACCTAAGGGATGAAGAAGATTATCTCATTTAATCTGGTCAAGGTCTAATCAAGGTCAAAAAGAGTTGTGTCTTATCAATCTTCAATGTCCCAATATAGGCCATTTCCTTCGAAATTTGGGAAAAAATATACAAGGGTTCGTGTATGATGTTACTACGTTATTTTTTCAGGTCTATAGCAATGATTCAGTGCTTGTCTGCATTGAATAATAGCTTAATAGCTTATAAGACTGTTAGCTAGAATGCATTGTGTAGTGCAGTACTATTGTTTGTACAAACAATTTTTCACCAACAACATGACCAGTTACCAATAGCTTATTATATTTACACCTAACAGACTTGACATTGTTTAATTGATGTTTAAGCGGGTGATTACAAAAGTGGCATATTGATCTAAAGGTATCGATTTTCCTGTGAAAGCACTGTTACTCAGGAGAGTTAGGGGTGGGGAATATCTTATGTTTAAGAATTTATAGGCCAGGCAGGGGCAATAGAAATAGTTTTTACCAGTAATAGGCACCAATGAGATTTACCAAAAGGCAGAGTATGAGGCTTTTTATGACTGGCTTTTAAAAGATGGCATTGAGGGACATAGTTTTGGTATTCTTGAATCTGTTTTGCTCTGGTTGTAGATAACTCTCCATGCAGAGGTTTGGACTTCTTTTTTGACATATTTTTAATAGGCATTTTATCTTGCTTTTCTTTTCGTACCTACATATTCCTTATGGCCAGCAAAACATTATCGGATACTGCCCTGCCAATTTGATACTACCCTGCCAATGTGATACTGTCTTGCCAATCTGATACTGTCTTGCCAAGTTGATATCTGTCTTGTAAAGTTGACACTGTCTTGTAGCTACCAAAAGATCTGCTTTGAGATTATTTTTAGACAATCTCTATGAGCATAACAACTCATGACTGAAACACATCTGACTATATTCCATACCTGCACCATAGTGCCCCCCTCCCCCCTGCACTTCTTGGTACTAATCCTTTTTTCTGTTACAATAATATTTTCATTACAGAATGCCAGTCATTTGTTAGCCTGCTTGGAACTGACACAGAGAACTACATCATCTGCTTCTTTGTTAGGTGCCAGATTGCCACACCCATCTCAGTGTCAGAGGCTGATTATAAGACCTGTTTTTAATCAGCCCTGACACCAGGAGGGATGTACCATGTCTGTTTAGTTTGTATTGGCTCCTGTCCAAGAATCTAGAGGCTCTAACAGTAACTAATCACAATCATCTAACACAGTATGCTGGGCCTAATTTTCCTGTCTTAAGTCTTCCCTGCTTTTTTTAAAAGTTCTCCAAGCTGTATGAGTACATTTTTTGTCTTCATCATATGCTAAGGTCAAATTTCTGAGACCTGGGCCCGGCAATTCTGCCTATGTGAAGGAAAGTATGATATAAAAAGGCAACAAAACACAAGTTGAAAAATTAGTTGTGAGGATATTCCTATTTTTCAGTTATACAAACAACCCGACCGGGCACCAGTTTGGAAATGTGACCCAAGCATTAGGCAGCTTTGAAGTTATTGATACTTTTCTAGTCTTTGCCATATATGCATAATAAGTTCACATTATATAGGTTTATGGAGAGAGAATTCATCATAATTTTTGTATAATGATGAACCAGGAAGGATTTCAACGTGAAAAATTTATGACATTAAACCGAGATGGGATATTGATTTGCGGGGTTGTCATTTGTACTTCCCTGCTGTAGACTGTAGTTAGTTCCCTGCTGGGGGGCCGTTGGTAGAGTACCCCTTGTAAACACCCTGTTTATGGCAGTGAGTAGCACCCTGTGGGGAGCTGCAGGTACTGTCCTGCTGGGGCTGTCACGTTTTATTGGACGGTTACTGGTGCCCCGCGGAGCCGTTATCGGGAGTTTGTGGAGAGCATTTGGAGGAATCAAATCAGAGGCTTTTTAGGGCCATATGCAAATTAGGAGGACTAGTTTGCTTGTTTGTTGAAGTTAAACCTGGGGAAGCATGGTAGAATAGGAGCCCATGTGTAAAATAGGCTGTCTTGGGATCACCAGACTCTTTTCCTTATCCTTTTTCTAATTATAGTAATGGGCCTTTTTCTGATGAGTGTCTTAAATTACTTTGTTTTGTGCAGAAGGGGGTGGGGGCTGTATACATGGTAGTCTCCAGCACCTTGGCAGAACGTACTGCACCTGTATGTGTAAAATCTGGAGTGTAATGTGCAATTTTGCACTTCTAAAGTACATATCACTCAAGGACGTGTTTCTTCAAGGTCGTATTCTTGAATACACAAACATGACCTCGATAAACTATGATAGCCCAGCTGTAGTTTTCCACTGTTGTGTCAGAAAAGATGTGTTATACATCAGACAAAATTCTAATGCAATGATGACCAAACACCTAACAGAAACTGTCATTTTGCACAGGGGCAGAGCACTCTACCCAAGTCCTGCCTAGTTTTATGTTTAATTTATCCTTTAGGTCATTGATAATGCCCTTGGAGCTGACCTGCTAAGGACTCAGCTGACTTGAAGCAGAACGCTTGCATGACACTGGCTCTTGAAACTGTCACAAGCGATAACCATGCTATCACGACTGGTATTCTTCTCCTCACCCACACACCACAACTGCCATGCCAACCCCCACCCTGCGGCCCTCGCTGGCCATGAAACTGCCATATCCTGTCATGATCTGCTACACAATGTGTTCAGTCATGCTTGTCTATATACTTGTATTTATTCATGCTTGTCTGCATGTCTGATCTTTTTCATTCTACACTAAGTAGTAATTCTATATCTTGCCTCTGACACACATGATTGTTTTCTTTTTCAATGTATTTGTGATATTTTAGGCCCTATCCAGAGCCATGCTAGGATGATTAACCTTCTCCATGCTGTCTAACTCTGTAACCAATACAAATTCGGTGCTAGTCTGCTACTTTAGCAGGCTGAAGGTTAATAGTACCATTCACAGTGATGAGGCTTCCTTCATAGGAGAGTTCCACTGGGTGCTGTAGCAAGTCCCTCCTCTATGGTTGTTGATGGTGGTCTGTTAGATAGTTGTTCCTTAGTGTCTCATTTGGAACTGGACCAGGTGATTGTAGCAAATTCATGCTGAACTGTTAGGGTCACTGTTGAGGGTCACTGTTGAGGGTCACTGTGTGCAATGTTTATAATGTTTGATAGGCCATTGTTAGCATTTTAGTCTATGGATCAGGTGCATTTAGAGGTGGGAGGTTGTGACAGTCATTTCTACTGTCTGAAGAAGAAGACATGTTAACCAAGCATCAATGCTGACAATGTTTGTTGACGTATTGTTTGGTAGTTTTTGTTTGTATAACGGAGCATGTCGGCAGAACATACAGAACTCAAACAAAACCATGGTTTCTGTTGGACCTTCGGTCAACATTGAATGAGAATTTTCTCTGCTGCATGAGACGATCTTTTCCTACACAGCATTAAAAACTAATTAATAATTTTGATGGGATGTCATCTTTAAATATATGAACATATGACCATGTATAACTTGTAGTTCTGCATTTTGTGCAGCCACACTACGATTTGTCCTTGTGTTGTACAATGGTAGACTATCCCTTACCCCGACCCCATCTTGGGGTGCACTGAACTAAGGTACTGTCAAGCGAAGGAGGTCAAACTGCAGCAGCTACCGGGGAGAACAGAGGTCAAACTACGTGAAATCAATGAATGCAATCATGGCACAAATCCACACACTCATGCTCTGAATGCATACATCTTGGTTATGGCAGTGCAAGGTTGAATGCAGTGTAAGATTTTTTTCCACATACAGTATAGGGATAACTCAAAGTTTGTAGAATAGGTACTTCAGCAATGCTGCACCTATTTCAAGTCTGTGGCACTCTAAATTGGCTAATCCTTGATGCTGTAACAGTTGTTTGTGACAACAAAAAAAAGCGTAATACTTTACCCTGATTACAGTAACTATAACTTTAACAGCACAATTTATTACAGTAATTGGTACCTGTCATTGTTGCATTGTTGCAACGGAGGGTTATCTCATCAGTCATTTGATCTTCAATAAGAAAAGCTAACGTAAGTGGCAGTGGCATCTTATATTGGCTTTATCATCAAGTTTCCTCAAGTATCGATACAAATTTGGTCACCTTGTTACTAGATATCTCATCACCTTGTTTTATTTCCCTGTTGGTTCAAATTTTTTTCTAAAAAATATGTACAGTACTATGTATTGAACGACTGTATGTATTCTTAACATAATTAGACCTGAATCGGATAATGATTGCCTCTACTTGTTTTTACGTAATATAATTACAATTTCCACCTCCTTTTCAACTCCCTTCCCTTGCTCCCCCCCCCTCCCCAATGAAAAAATAATTCCGAGTAGATTAATGCGGCCACGTGCCATAGAGACATTTTGGTGCATATCTGACCCTCTCTGTGTCTGATAGTCTTAATGCAGGGCTCAATCCTGTACCCGAAAAATCAATTACGGGCGGGAGGAGCGGCAGATGTGGATATCTGATTGATTACTGGACTTCCTGTCGGTCTCCTGATGGGGTGATGGGACATGCATTAGCAGATTGGAACATGCTGTAAGAGCTTGGCTGAGTGTCTGGACAGGGACTTAGGTCTTGAACTTACATTTACGTCTTGCGGGACGTCTCCTCGGCAGACGGTAACTCATCTGCTCGGCTGATTGATGGAAGGGACTCGGAAAAAATCAGGCGGCGGGCGCGGGAGTTCGGACGGACACAAATTAAAGGTTTTGCTGAAGTTCGGATTTGGTACCTGTGGCAGGTTGTTGTGAATTCTGATATGAGTTCACCTTGACTAACTTCCAGCCATGACCTTTTTCATGGATTTTTCACCTCCCTGCACGTCGAAATGGAAAAATCTACAGAATTTTCCTCTTGCACTGGTCTTGCTCAGCAACTGTTTAGTGTAAGACAACACAATACTAAAGCCGGACTAGAGATGGTATTCCTGAAAAAAACAAATTTCCACTCTTTGATATTCGTTATGGGCTACAAACCTTGATTTTACCAATGACATGTGATGACACAGCCTACATGCAATCTACATTGTGAAACGGTTACCATCCTTCTCAAATACTGCTATCTGAAAATTTTGTCATGAGGACATACACTGTACATGTGTACATTTAGAAGCCACATTATGTGTTGGACACCCTTTATAATGTACTAAGCATTCTTTGGAATTTGCACTGAAAAGTTTTCTTGTGCACCAGAGCTTTTTGTTGCTCTCATTCTCTTCAGCTTGCAAATGCCAAGTGGTACCATTAGTGGAAAAATTAGTCTGGAGGACTGCCAGAAATGCTGGCATGGTCATAATAATGATTATTGTAAGGATACAATATACACCCCCACAAACTATTGGACCAGTCCGGTCAGAGGTCACGGACTGCACATGTTCTGACAAGAATACATATATCCCAGCACTTCTCGCATCTTCATTCCTGGAGTGATTACTTATAAGTTCCAATATCTTCACCAACTGGACACTTATATTGGTGGCAGCGGTGTCTGGCTTCGAACTCCCGCCAGCTCTGTCTTGTAGATCGCATTTGGAGCACATTGCCGACCGACGTTCGAGCGCCCCCCTCCCCCACCTGGTTGACTCGTGTCTACCCTGCTCTACCAAGACTCCAGGTATGGCTAACCTCCATCCGTTTACGCTAGAAGACGATGAGGAAATTACCTTTCCACGGCTGCGACCACTGTTGTCACCTTCAGAAATTTCCCCCATTCAATCCCGTGGCGCATCCGGTGTCCGAACTGCAACCACCCTCCCAGGCGCCCTCCCACGTACAACACCACAGGTGGGTCCCACACCACTGTACAATCAGTATGCTCAGTCTGCTTACGCTACAGGATCTTTTCCTGGTAGGGGTACCGTGCCCACAGCCACGTCTGTTGCTGAATCCAACACTCATGGGACCAGCCC
>NW_017804243.1:699347-756914 GCF_001625305.1 Branchiostoma belcheri | reverse complement strand
AAATGTCACATAATGCCTTGAAGTTGATGCACTCTAGATCTGTTCTTGATTATGAATATACTGAAATTAAAGTTTTAGAACCAGATCCAATAGTTAATTATGTTGAAATGTCTGTGACCCTTGAAAAAAGTTACATGTACAATGTATGTGCGATAGGTATATATACAATGTATTGTGAGTTGCTACTTGCAGTGAGCCATTGTGTTCAGTTGAACTAGGCATATTTAAAAATTTGCACTTTTTTGCAAGAACTGAGAAAAAGAAGCTAATTACATGTACATGCACAAAAGTTGTCCTTTTTGATCTTTGTGATGTGATAAAATACCCTACTAACTCTAAGAGCAGGCCCATACTGCATAATTAGCCAAAAAATCTTAAACTTTTAATATAACACAACAGCCTTCCATTTAGTAACCATGATTATCAACACAATGTACCTAGAAGATTCCAGCATATATTAGTTGAGATACGATAAGGCTATCAAGAGAGATAGTATCATAATGTCCATTTTTGGATGGTTTGACATAAGGCCACATGAGATAACAATCTATAATGAGTTGGAAATCTCCAGGGGAACTGGGTTAATTGGTCATTGTGTCCCAGAGAGAGCATGTAGTGCATATCAGTTGGACCTTTATCTCATGGTTCACAAAGTGTCCTTTAATATAGGGTAGCTCTAATGCCTTCTTGCAGTTTGCAAATGAAGTCTTATGCTAAGAGATTTGGTTTTGTGTGTTTTTCTTGAATGGTTGAAAGTTTCACAGTTTTGTTGTTGCAACATGTGACCAGATTTGTTGTTGAGACCTGCCTGTAATGATATATCACGGAGATATCTTGATGTGGCCATTGATGTACAAGAAATGTGCAAGAAATAATTGCCCTTTCTGCAATATTGTCTAACGTAAATGGTTTTGGAAGTATCTTCCACCCTTAATTTGCAATTTAGTTCTCAGAAAGTCGTCTTTTGATGTACACCAACTGATGACACTATCATTAAGAGTTGGCTCAAACTGTGTTCCTTTCTGCCAAGTACAAGTTCCCTTTTTCCTTCCTTCTGCTCAGATTGCATGGGCTGTAGGTTTCTCAGCAGCCTGTGTTCCTAATGTTGTATCTTCAACTTCTGAATCGACATACATGTATGCAAGTCTGATACATAAATTGCTTGCAAAAATTAGTTGCCAGTGGTTCGAGTTACAATCTTCCTACCGTAATATACAATGTACTTTGGTATGATGGTTATTGGTAAGCCTTTGATGAGTTGAAGAATGCAGTCCAGGTAAGTGAACTCCCTTTTTGATAACAAAGTACTTTTGTTGCAGAGTTTTTGTCAAACTTCCGAGTAATTCTGACCATTTGGACTGTCATTAACAGGCAGCCAAACTGGCTCCATCCTGTTTTCCATTCCGTATTACGTCTGTTATTTGCAAAAAACAGGCTACAAAGTCGTATAAGAAGGTTCTTTATTCAACACCCGGGGTTTTACACATCTTGTGTTTTGCTGACCATCTGTCACCTTTAGGTGCAATGACTTACATTTGTATTTTGGATTGTTGGATGTGGTTGTTCAATAAAGAATCTTATACCAGCTCTCACCAACCTGATGTAATCATTCACAGAGGCTATAACATTGTATCTACAATTAATTGTTTGTTTGAACTGGAATGGATGTTGCATTCTGTCAGAATATGATGCAATTAAGAGACTAGAACTTGGCCTCCCTGCTTTTTTTCACGACATTTTGTTGAAAGTTCTGGCTCTCATAAAGACATCCAATGCAATTTCAGTACTGCAAAACAAAAAATATATCTGTCTAATATTATGTTTACTGCCATTCATAATCAGCACATTTTTTGTCATCATTTGATACTTGAAACAAATAAAATAGCTTGAAAATAAGCCACGTAATGAGTCCCTTTTTGGTACCAATAATAAATATCTAGAACATGGGAACTGTTTTGTGTTAACAGTATCCAATGGGATAGGGTTGATTCAATTTACTACATTTTGTTCTTGACAAAAATGACCAGAAATTTGACTTTGAAAACACATTCAATTTATTACTGCCCAGAAATCTCGTTGGATGCCTTTAAAGCCAGGATTTCTGACAGAGATGCCCCGGTACTAGTATTGTTTTCCCCCTCTAACAGTCAGCACCACGTATGAGTTTGGACCGGCAGGAGGCCTCATCACCTATGAGTTCCCCAGCGAGGCGCGGCCCAACACCAGGATTGATATGCTGGCTGTTGGCTTCACCACCAGGGTCACCCAGGCCGTCCTGGTCCGCATCGACTCTGCAACATCAGACGACTTCATGGAGATCATGATTGTGAGTATTTACGTCTTAACCCTCAAAGTGTCAAGACCATTCAAATGAGATTGACCCAGTACTATGATTCAGGTGGCTTGGTGGTCCTATTCTTTTTTAGATATACAATCAGATGGAAATATTTAGTAATATTTTTAGATGTGTTTGTCAATGTCTATGTGTATGATTGTGTTTGTCAATATAGGCCATCAAGCCTGAAATAAACAATAAATAAACTACATGCACAGGGTTAAACTGACATCCTTGAACAACAACTGGTCAATATTTCAAAAATCGTCTCAGAAGTCCTGTCTCAAAGTGTTCTTTTTAGATACTTTTTTATCATCCTGACTAAATTACGCTCCTAGCCGCCTGCCCACCTGACAGTTGCCACCCCCAGGCAGTGAGAGCTAAGTGTATTAAAACCTAGGCTAAGTATTACAAGCAATGTGGTATGGGCTTGTGTATATATTAGACTCCACAAGAGATTCAAAATCCTGCAACTTTTGTTCAGCAGGAACCAGAAGTGTGTGCTCAACACGTTACCTTATCTAAAACGGGCACTTATCAAAGTTTGGGTAGATATCATAAATTTGAGTAACTGTTGTCTGTAAATGACAGTGTCAATCTGCCATGACTTTCCTCTGCAGTTTACTACTTTTACAATCATAACAGACAACAAGTAAATTGAGAATCACTTTAAAATTTATCATTGCAAAGTTTACAACTACAGTGTAATTAACCGCACCAAGGACGTTAACCTCCTTACAGCATCACATTCTGCTGCTTTAAAATACTGTTAGGATGATTCATAATGTTATGAATGAATTTCAGTCACTCTATTGTAGCTGGTGTTTCCATCTTGGTGGAATAATAATGCAGCACTAAATTGAATACAATAATGACACAGACTTCATTTTTGAAGGAACGGAATAAATCATGATCTGCATGAGGGACTTTGGTTGGTTCTCTCCGAAATCGGGCAAAATGAGAGGTAATTAACCTTTGCCCTGTGTGCCACCTGGCAGTGGGAAACCATTTTCATGCATGGTCTCATCCAATTTCCCTTTGCGTGAAATCTTGTCAAGCTGACAAATCACGCAGTGGCCGGCCTGAAGAGTTTTTGGTGTGAAATATATACTCACCGACAGTCGTTCACAAATACATCATGAAAAGGGCTATGAATATTAAAACCTGACAAAATAAAAGTAATTTAAAACTGTATTTGAATAACTATGTCAACATATGAAGGTATAGGTACATGTAGGATCTTCAGCCAAGTCTCAGACTGACATTTTGTTTTGAAACAACAATTGAACTGTGATAAGTGATTACCATTTTGATTAGTGTAACAGTATTGTTTACTTTATTACTGATCCAAGACAGAAGCACGTGTACAGAGAGTACAATATTGTAATGGCTTTGACTAGACCCTAAATCCTTAGTTTGTTCCTGTGCTTTTAGATGTTTTTGTTTATTTTGCTACAGTGCATTAATATTGGATACAGTCAGGCATTTTAATACGTTTTGGAAAATTTTGTATAACCGTTACGGTAATGATGAAATAATGTCTTCTTATGTGTCTGGGGTATTTAGTCAACCACTGCAGACTTTAAGATAAGAACACACATCAAGACTCCAGGGCTTGTAGCATTGTGTTCCTTGTGCCCTCTGGCAGATTTTATTAGAATTTCACCCAGGACATACATGTACATGAATTTGTACATTTATGACTTCTTCCAAATTATTTCACTCCAATTAGGTGGCGAATTGCCTTTGTGGGCAGAAACTATCAGCATTGGCCAACATCCAACTGTCCACATTCATTTTAGAATCACCCAAACTCTAGTTTCCTCCTAGAATGACAATCCCAAAGCTACTAACAGCTGAAGCACAAAGGAAAATTCTGCCTTGTCCCCCTGACAGCCTGGTTGGTCAAGGGACTATTAGGTAATAGTAGGTAGTGTCCTCCTACGTATATAGTAGTCATATTTTAAATTGCTTATGATACATTGCTGAAATAGCCAAATGTGTTCTCTCTCTTGGCAAGACCCACTCCGTGCATGTCCATACATGTAGTTAAAAATTAGTCATTGTGCAGTAAAGTTGCCAACTGAAAAGGACTTTATGGCTTTTGGCTTTTGATATATCTCAACATTCGTAGAAAATGCAGCGACCATTGTTAAATATACAAAAGTCATCACGAAGCAAATGCAGCTGATTCCACCACTCAGTTTCTGTGAAGAAAGTTGCTGCTGTTACAGTATTAGATCTGTAAACCAAAAATACTTCAGCTCTGCATGAATCGCTCAATGATGACTTATTTCACAATTAATTGGTGTAATACAGACTGTACCTAAATCTTACAAGCTTGAACAGTTTGTTACTTATGAATGGCTGTAACAAGATAGAAAAGGTAAATATTGTGACCTAGCGGGTCCACAATAGGCATAAAAGCATGAAATCCACATCTGTCTCATTTTTAAAAGCAGGGGAAGGTCTGTAAATAGTCTTAAATATAATAAATTATGATCTTATGAAGTATTAAACTGTAACAGGTACTGAGGGGCTCAGTCTAATGTGGAAATGAGTTCAAAATTTATGCCGTGAAATGTGGAAAGAATTTATTAAAACAGCTATCAACAAACTACTCATCATCTGAAAAACCATCGTAACATGGTTTCTGTTTGAACATTTTTGAATTGTTATATGTTCTCAGCATTTGTTGTTCACTGGTCAGCAAATCTAAAACAAAAAAATGGTGTTGGTTGAAATTTAATATAATAGACATGTTACCAAGAAAAAAATGTTACCAGTAACTAAGCTCTTCTAGCAAGCCAACGTCTCACCACATAACATCAAACAACACTTCATTGTCATTGTGCTGCACCCTATCTGATTCTGGTGGATTGCTTCTAGATCAGTACTGTAACACAATATTATATCGGACTACTGCATGTTTCTTATTTTTGCTCCTGGTGTAGGATTTAGATTTGTTAGTGTCTTTTTTTTTTGCATGTAACATTACATTTTGTATTTTGTATGTATTTTTAAACATGCTCAAATATGAATGTTTCATAAGATAGGGAAACCAATTGATAACATTCTCGACTGAAAAACACTAGTCGCACCAAAATACACCCCCTCCCATAGACACACAAATGCAACTTGTCTCTCAAAACATTGTATAAGAGACTGCCCTGATCATGATACACTGAGCACAGCTACAAATTTGAGTGGACACTTGATTTAACATTCCTTTTATGGTCTATGGTTTCCACCTTTTCCCTGGGGTCGGATCTAGGAGCTGACAGGAAATGTCGTGAGAAAGCCACAATCCCTCTGTTGTTTCCACGTCATCCCCAATCTACTCTCATAGTAAACAGAGACGTACACTGTTAACTCATTTTACACGGTAGTGAGCAGGTTTGTAAGGCTTCAGTACATGGACTAAAGTACATGGTATATGATGTCTAAATGATATATTTCTGTCATAATGCTAGTTTTCCAAAGATCTAACAACCTATCGTACTTTTTGATACTGTAATTCACTAAATGTTCATGCTATCAAAAGTTTGCGTTCTGAGAAAAATTCTTCCCGGAACTACTTATACATGTATGTTCGCAGAGGTGGCAGGTGCAGAAAAAAGAATGTTGAGGAATTACAATTGTTTTTGTCAATGGTAATGATAAGTTTGCGGTACAGAAGTGACCACAAAAATGCGAACTTAAAAGTACCGGGAAAAAAAGGGAATTACAGAATTGGATTGGATTGGTACATTGGATCGGAAGTGTTATTTCAGTGACACTTAGAAATACAAATCAAATGTATCTGATAAAGTTCACAAATAGGAACTTTTTGCAAGTTCTTTTGCCTGTAACAGTGTGCATATGTGTAGCACAAAATGTTCAGCACCAAGGAAAGATACCATTTGACCACACTCATGCATTAGGAACTAGACATTGGGTCATAATGGGCCAGACAAGCCCTTGTGTTAAAGCAATGCAAAGAGCACAGTTTTACATGTTTTACAATGTCCAAAATGACTTACATGTGACCGCTTAATATATAAGAAAACTTAATGTATAAGAAAACTTTTTGTAGTAACAAGGATGTATTTCAGAGAAACAAAAAAGATTTCAGTTTGTATGGATCTGGTCTTGTGACAACTGAACTCCACAGTTGGTTTTGATCCTTAAGTTTCCATATTTGATTTATCTTTTAGTAATATTTTACATACATCATCATTATCCTTGTTGCATTTGGTGCTTAGCACTGATTAGGGCTGTCAGTGTTGTCTTTGCTGCTGCCCTCCCATTCGCAACCTACTTACATTATAAAAAGATTCCATTCCTTGGTGCTCACTGCTGTCTTAAGTTTCCATTACCTTTCTCTCCTACAGGATGATGGGCTGCTTGTTGCCACGTACAACATGGGCACACAGGACCATCCCGTTTCTGAAAAATCTAAAAAAGTCAACGACGGAAGTTACCACATTGTACGGTTCTCACGTATCGGCGCTAACGCATCGCTACAGCTGGACAATCTAGCGCTCAATGAGAAGAAACCGACAGGTGAGTGGGCCACCCCAAGATCTGTCACTGACATCGTGTTTTGTTTTATTTTTGGTGACACCACAGGGGCATAGCCCTTTATCCTATTTTTATGGGCAGTCAGACAGTAGAGAGGGGCAGGTTTTAAGTTCCCGGATACAAATTGTATACACTCAGTCATTGTAAAAATCTGACTTTTTGAGGCGCATGTTCATTGTCATTTGTAAAAAGTATCAATATGAGAGCAAATTCAAATAGAACATTTTTAACAGTACATGTAAACAGTACTTATGAGTTATAACTTTAGTTATCATTTCAGGAAACATTATAATTGTAATAACTGTAACATAATTTCTCTGTAAGGTATATTTGTTTTAGGGGTGTGTTGCTTCTCAATTGACCTGCTTTCTTGTGCAATCACAACTGAAAGAAAATTCTTGCTGAAAGGAATCAGACATGGAGAACAGCTTGGGTCTGTGGTACTTGTTTTTTGATAGCTCAACATTGCTGCAGCAACTTTAAACGACCACTTTTGTCGCTCCAAACAGCTTTTCCTCTGTACCACTCAGCCAAGCTCTGATTCACAGTTTGATTCTTTGAACAAAACTTGGCTTTGTTATTTAGGTCTGTAGAGAAGTACATTCATGTACCAATCGGTATTGAACGCTAAGAAATTATAAAGCAGGTCATTGGTTGAAGTTTTATCAGTTACATGTATTATATTGTTTATGACGTGTTTGTCTTATTTATTTAACAGGGAAAGTTCTTTAATTGATCAACAAATGTAAATCATGATTGTCAATGTGGTCCAACCTTTGTGACTTTTTTGTCTCCTCTCTGCTACTGTTGGCTGTTTGGAACACACCATTGGTCTGGCCAAGAAAACAAATTGAATTATTTCACAGATGGGAAGGTTCTAAGGAATTGCACACTTAGCACAGTACCATTTTGTGTGTGCATGTTTTATGAAGCAAGTTTGAACTGTACTTTCCAACACAAGAAGTTGGACTTTATCAAATTTTTGACTGAACAACTCCAATCTTTGCCAAGAAATGAGCAATCCACCTCAATGTCACTCTATGCAGCTTACTCGTTGAGCAGTGGATCAAAGGTTGCAGGAAGTCTGTGGCAGCCCCCGTCTCTGTTAAGGGATGCCGTGATGTAAATTCCCTCTTAATGCAATGAAAAAAGTCATTGTGCATGTATCTTGTCAGAACATTCTACACTTTATAAGTCATTTTCACTAAATTTTATACTTAACATCATTCCCACCTGCGCAGGACATTGAAGTATGAATACAAAATATATCGTCCTTTTGTAGAATTGCAAAGTCTGTCGAACCAAGAGGAAATTTAAGAGAATAGCGAAAACAATATTGAAAGAAAAGCATGTTTTGGGTTTGTTAAGAGTACGACATATGTGTGCCTGAGGTTAGGTATCGATTCCTCGATGTGATAGATATTTCCTACAAATGTGTTCCTAACAGTTGTCAGCAGGGAAACCTCAGTAAACCCACCCTGATCAATACCAGGGCTGCCTGTAAGAGTGCCTTTAGCTCCCCTATATCATTACCGGAAAGCCCTAGGTGGTCAATTTCAAGGTAAAGTGATCGTTTACATTCTAATGCCGGCTATCTAAGCCAGTAATGGAATCACTAGCCATATTTTGCAGGCCATCATTGGTTTTTGATAGCCGGAGCAAGCTGACCAAGAAGTAACATTGCTTTCATGTGCTCCCCAGCTGTGCAAGTCATTTACCAAATTGTTGGCCAGCTTTCTAGCTGGAAAGGGGTATATCAATGCTAATTCCCTGGTAACAGTGGAATCAATACTTCCGGGGCAGGGAAGAGCTTTTAGAAATTAGCAGCCCCCAATTTCATCTATTATTAAGCCAACACAGCTTGAAGTTGTCTGCCTAGTACTTTTTTCCTACTCAGAGAAGGACACATGCTAGCGTACATGCAGTGAAACTTAAGGCTTTCCCATCTATTCTTGGCCAAAGACCCTTGGTAGCGTCCTAGCATCTTGTTTGTTTGTTTGTTTGTTCATCTTATTTGCATGTGGTTTGTTAGTCTACTATTCAGGTAGTTTACAAGCATGTTGAATGTGTCCCAGGTCTAAGTCTGTGTAACTCAGTGTATAACGTCAGGGACACCTACGTATACAGACTTCTGTTCCTGTGTCTACGTAATATACGTATGCATCTCACTGGTCTCACACAAACATCCCACCTTTCTTCTTGCATGCCTGACGGAGGACAATCTCAGTCCTCCACCATCTTTGCATGACACACAGAGAAAGACTCTTTATAACATCAGTCGAGAGACTTTTTGCATGCTAGACGTTTGCACAGCAACATTTTTCCAACTTAGAATTCTCCCTTCTCCCTCCTTTCTGACAAGATCACTTTGTAATGAAAAGAAAATCACTTTTTGTGACATTTCCTTCTTGATAACACATCTTTGATAAAATGGCAGTAAACCATACTGACTTTTTGTGCCTTGAATGAAGACTTGATAACAGGAATTTTTGAAGTTGAAGAATTTTTGCTCTTTTTCTTCACCTTTTTCTGCTGCCATCTTGGATGCCATTGTTGTGCATGAGCAGTTCCTAGCTACTTATCCTCTGAGGACAGGAGTACGTCAAGTAACCCATTTTTTGCATACATTTTCCTACCATCACCTACCCTTGTTGACACAGTGTATGCCATGTTTTTGTACACCAAACAGTAGTGCTATGTATTTTATAAAAAGGAATGAAACTTGCTGGATGTCGGGTAAGTGCATATACAGACTGAATGGACAGCTACTGTCACTTTGCCCTTTTTGTAAGGCATGACACCACACCTCGAATGAATGGTATCATTTATTCAAAGTAACTATCGAATTTTCTACTTCCTATAAGAGCAGATACACATGCCGATCATGTTTTACACTACTTCTGAAACAGCCTGTTCCTGTTTTCAAGAAAATAAAAATGTAGTGTTTGAAAATCTGAGTTCTAACAACATTTTCCCAAAACAGTACTTTGAATGCAAATTTTTTGGCAACACCCCAGGGGTGGAACTGTTTTGTGTTGTCACGTTTGTCACATATGTGGAGGTCTGTGTGTTTAAACTATGAGAACTGACTGGCCACTAGGAAGTAGTGGCAAACATGTGAGAGGCAACCTTTTCTTCAAAAGTGTGCATGAAATGTACCATTGCATGCTGATTTTAATGAGAGCTTGCCACATGGTGTACAGTATATGCAACAGCACTGTTCGTATATATGTACAGTGTAGCCTTTGAAAATATTGAAGGAACCGGTCAATGAAGTAATTTAATTTAAAAGTGCTAGTTAGCAGTGACACAACTCCTTGTTGTTTCCAGGACTGCAACATCAATATTTGGACACTATGTGGCAAGCAGATTATGTAAATCGGACTGTATTGAGTCATTTTAGTTAGTGGTAGTGGTTGACATTGCAAGTCCAATCTCAAAAATCATAATAACATTTTTTTTACATCTTTCTCCACCTTTCTTTACTCAAATTAGACTGGAACTGTTTTTTGTGTGCTTTGCCCTTCAAATTAATAGTTAAGTGGATTGAAAGGTTTATTTTATGGACAACTCAGTTGAAGAGAAGGAAGGCCAAACCACTTTTCTTTAGGGGTGGAAATGAGTTGAATGTTACCTGAAATTATCTGAAAATTTTGTTAGGACTGGTAAAAATATTAGACTTTCACTACCTATAAGTCAATAATGATTGTTGTCAAGAACTTCAAAAGACTCTGTTTTGCTGACCTGAGGCTCTTCTCAAGGACTTTTGCCTCAACAAATGCTGATATAAGGCTGCTTACTTTCATCAGTCTTTTACAGCATCTAACAGTATTTTGTTTTAATCTCTAAAAGATTTTTTTCTCTCTTTCTATCCTGCAAAATATTTGCATCGAATCAGAATACCAAGTATGATCATGTTGGTATTTCTTTTTCAGGTGCTGCTGCACTATTGATTAAGATGCATTGCCTATATTTTTGACAGACGGAATCCTTATAATCCTTGTAGGATGGATTATGAGGCTACACAACTGAAAATGGCTAAATGTCTTTCTTAATTCCAGGTCAACAGTTCGCAGTCAGCTTATTCCCTTTAATGTACTTTTCTGTCAGTTTTCCATCAACATTTTAGTACAGATTTTGAAATTTACTGTAAATCACTTTATATTGGCGATAACAAAATTTTGTGGTCTGAGAAAAATGGACATATTCATGGAACTATATGTTTGCGGTGACAGCAGGTCCAGAAGAAAGAAAGTCAGCGAATTATTTGTTCGTGGTAATGATAAATTCGCTGTACAGAAGTCACAGCAAAAACCGCAAATATAAAAGTACCGCGAAACAATTGTGATTTACAGTATGCGATTTTGTTGTCCTCTGTGTGCCACATTCCCACCTTCAACGTCCCAGTCTTGAATGCCAGTTTGTAGATTATGCTGTACAGGTTTGATGACTTGTTTTACAGATGAAGTTTGACAGAATGGGGCCGAGCAACTGAAAAATGAGCTGTATGATCTTTCCAGTGATCATGATAGACAACACCTCCAATTATTGAGTTCTTGCCTTCAATCAGTCTCGTTGAATCTACGAAAATGATTATTTTCTGAATCTTTGATACTGACAATTTCAACAGTTGCTGCTCAGGCCCGTTCAACTGAATTGTTTTTTTAATTCACGTATAGTCCTGTGCTACATATATTCAAGGATGTTGTCTTTTACATGTGTTTTGGATTATGGTCAGAAGTTTGCCATATTGGCCATATTGGAGTAATGCAATTCAAATATTACCTGTTTGACTGTTTCCCATAGACATCTAATTTCTACCTGCTCTAGGGGCAGTGCCTTTAAAGGATTTTATTTATGCAAACGTAGGAAGAAACAAAAAAAAGAGAGAGCATTCCAACTGGAAAGAAATGAGTGAAAGGAAACTGATGCAAGATGAAAGAAGATACTGTTGTGTGAAAGTGTTGTATTATGTCAATATATGGACATAAAACGATGTGCATTATGGACATTAAGATAGTTAATTTACACACCCAAAGACGATTGGTATCCTGTGATTCACTGTCAGTCAGAATTGTTATATGTCTTTATATGATAACATTTTAACGCCACATTAACAGGTAATTCAGTGAATCAATTCAGTGTCAGTTTTGACATCAGGGATTACGACTGGTCTGTTTTGATGTTTTGATTTTGCAGAGTAAGTTGCCTCGCACAAGTCGTGCATTTTTCATCTTTAACGACATTGGCTTACATGCTTCATCTTCATTTGATTGGACAAGTCTGCATTTCTTAATGTCTCGAAATAAATGTCAACTTACTCAGTTTCAATTTGTTGTATCCGTCATGTTAATCTGATATGGTGACTGTGTTCTAGTTGAGATGGGACTTGCAATGTATCTACACAACTGAAAGGAACTTGTTCCGCTTGCATTTTACTCTGTTTTAAACCAACTTTTTGAGACTCTAGGAACCTTGTGAGATTTCTATATTCCAAAAGCACTGCCAGATTCTTTCTCCCTGCTGCCTTACCCCATAACCAATACGTATTTCCTATTAAAAAGACAACTTCAGCAGGGAGAACGTCAAATGTTTTTGTACAGTTGTGTCCAAGTTCCTTTTTGAAACAGCTTTCATTAAATCCTAACACCAGGGCAGCTCCATTGCTGATCACCTATTTTCTCCAGCCAAATCCTGTGTACTGACTACGTCCTCTCTCCCCGCCGCTCTGCACAGGTAAACAACTCAGTGTCTTCAACAGCCAGGCCTACATTAGGCTTGGAGGACGCGGCAGCAGTAATGGGCGGTCCAGGCGAGCCGTCGACAAGCCCTACTTTGTCGGCATGCTGTCGGGTTTCTACTACAACGACATCAAGGTTCTGGACCTGGCACGTCAGAAGGACCCCCGGGTTCGAGTGGAGGGGGACGTGAAGGCCGTTAAACCCCCGTCCATGCCCACCCGTGTGCCCCCCCTCCCCGTACCTCCACAGCCTCGCAAACCTGTGCCCGTAAGTACTAGTAATCCTTGGCATGAAAGTTTAGCTGTGTTGGTACAAGTCATTATGACTCACTCACTCACTCAAACCTCCTCTGAACCTAGTGGTTCTTGCGGCGACAGCTAGGAAGGATTTCCATCTGGCCCTATCTGCAGCTGCGTCTGGGACTGTGTCCAGAGTCATTTCCTCTCTCTTTTAGGTCCCTCTGAATTGTTCTACTCCACGTCTCTTTTGGATGCCCTCTTTTTCTTTTTCCGGTTGGTTGCCATGTTAGGGCAGCTCTGGTCATTATGAAATAAAGACTAAACTTTATCTTCCAACACTGGAATGATTGTACCCACTGCTACGGTCATGTGTCTCTGACGTCACGTTCCAAGAGTAGATGGGTCCATTCTGTGAACAAGGTTGACAGAGTCAGCCAAAAATTCAAGGCTTCTTTTTTTGGGGTCATGTCCTGTGAAAGGTTGAATATATGTAAGATGGCATGACATTCTGGATAGGAAGGAAAAAATATGTAATAAATAATTTCAATGTAAAAAAAGTGTTACTGTAAGATTAAAGTGTTCAATTAAAGCTTATGTGGCCATAAACATTACATGTAAGTGTGCAAGGGTATAATGGTAAGACACAAGTGCACATGTACGAAACAAAAGGTTTTTCACGGTTTTCATTTGATGTTTAGTCAACGTTGCATCAGAATTTTGCCTGTTGCAGACAATATCTTTCTGACACAACATTGAAAACTATAGACGGGATGTCATCCTTATATATGTGAATACGATCTTAAACGAGACATTCTACCAATTTGAAAGTGCTATGCACATTACATGTATATTATACATTATGAGTTTTGCACAGGTGCTGTATATGTTCTGCTGACGCGTTGACTTACTCCCATCTTCATATTCTCCCTGCAGCCATCAGACGAGGATGACATCCTGGTGATGTCAGGGTCAGGCTGTCAGAGTGATGATGAAGACGACTGTGACCCATCACTGGGCTCAGGTCAGACCCACGGTTCTTGATTCATCTGTCGTTTAACTTGTTCCATCTTTCATTTAAACAGAACAAAAGCTCTTGCTGTTTACTCATCCTGCAACTCCAAGCATTCTTGGGTTACTCTTGCATGTGTCAAACAAATATTGAGACATCTTAGATCAATCTCAGCTTCTCGACATTTCTCGCCGTTCAAAAATTCTATGAGTCTCAGACCAAAACTGTATCATGACGTATACAAGAAATGTGTCCACACCATGAGTTAAACCCAGATCTTATCAGGTTGTCATCAGACTGGCTGATAGAAACATCTGACAGGTTTGTGTAAGATCAATGTTAGTGAAGTTATCATCTTGACTTAGAATCCAAAAACGAAGACTACAGACTGAGTAACGTGTACAGTTACTGTAATGCTTGCCACAACAGATTAGAAGTTATGTCCATCCTTACTTTCCAGAACACGTACTTTTAAGGTTTCGAATGTTGGTAACTGTGACTTTTATCACTGACGGCAAAGTTTGGCCCCAATCCAGAGCAGATTGTTCGCACACCTAGATTCGGCTCCCTGTGTCTGCTCCATGAGCCAAGCATGAAATTAAACCCACCATCAATGCTTGGGTTGCGCGGGTCAGCCAGATAAAATGAAGTGCTATGGCAATGAGTCTTCCAGTGATAATTTGTTGGCAGGCAGATGGATTTTCCATGGGGTGTGATTGACACAGTTGGGCCTATTATTTCTGCCCTGTTAAACCCAATCCTGGTTGTCCCAGTTACATTGCCTGTGTCTGAAATAACAGTGCTTAGCCTCCTTCGCAGTCACTTCTAGCAGCAATGGCATTTTTTTTCGGGGAGAGTGCTGATACGCGAATTCTCTGGTGTGGCAGAGGAAGTAACACTTCTTGTGTACTAGGCAAAATACAACTCTCTCCGTAAACAGGACCATCCCCTGAAAAGAAACTGCTGCTCATGCCTCTTGTAGAAACAAAGACTGTACCACTAAAAGTCTGTGCAGGGGGCTAACGATACAATAAAAGGTCTCTACTCTTAACAGCACCTTTAAAGTTTAGCAAGCCCCTAGCCTGTCACACATTCACAAAGTCACCGAGCCAAATGCCCCCCGACCATGGTTAGGAGTTACGTCAGTGCAAAGCCAGCTGGTGGTTGTTGAATTTGGCTACTACTAGTATTTAGCTGCACCAGCCGAATGTTTCAGAATTTTAAAAACATTTGGGGGTTGGTTGGGAGGTTGGAACATGGTTGGCTGTAAGTCAGCAGAACACTAGGCTAAGCCAATTATTTGGGAGTAAGTTAGCAGTGTCTGGGACATGTTCGGGGGTCAAATTTGACTCGTATTTCACTCAAATTTGTTTTGCTTCATACAGAAGGGTAGGCGTGTTGGTAGGCGTGAGTGCTCCCAAATGTCAGCTAATACTGGTCGACTGGTGTTTGGGAACAAATTTGGGGGATCAAGGTGTAGTGAATGTGTGATGGGCTTAAAAATTATGCTTCCAAAAGAACTAATTTCTTGCATTTCAATGGTAAAACATATCTTTGTCAAAATCACATTAAGTAATATCTTATAGCCAAAAATTTTCACTGAGAACATGATGCAGTTAGAGTCCTGATCCAATCAAATCATAGACGGATAGCATGGTAATTCAAATGGCACTCAAACACGAAATTCAAAATACGGGCTCTGCATGTGCTGTTTTTAATTGGTAATTCTACTAAACTGTAACTGAATGTGTCCCAAATGAGGTCATTAGCACAGATCATTGATTATACGTGATTTGCTGGAAAAGATGTTAAATGATGGGAACTCCAATAATTGGTAACCGCCAGGTGTGTGATGGGTTTAGATGAACGACAGGAGGTGCAGGATTTGGCACATCAATGATGTCTTCTGTTAGTATTAAAATTGGAATCCTTCAGAATCCTCTTTATCATGTCATTGTGACCTTGAGCATGCCACTTGGCAGGTGGGGGGGGGGGGTAAAGATAGTCCTGTGTCTGACAGGGAAGGCTGTGTTCCTAAAATAATAAGTAATGTCTAGTACATTGTCATAATTATTACATTTACACTTCCTTGGCATTTTGTATCGTGTGGGAGTGGGAGTGGATTCAATATTTGTTTTGGGTGCAGAATTCTAGCATTACGATAAGTGCACTTAGACTATATTTCACAATTTAATGTACTTGCCACTGTTTTTACTGAAATTGAGTATTATATTACATGTATATGTATATTTATTCTGTTTTTTCTCACATTGATGCTTGCTTACATGACACAGTGGGAGGGAAAGGTAATGTTGAATGGTGTATTTAGGATATATTGAGATATTGAATGACGTTAAGAAGCAGTACGAAGATCTGAAATAGTCAAACATCATAAAATGTAATATATGATTAAAAAAACATTTTCCAACAGTGCACGGAACATATTATCAATGTTACATGACGTATGATCAGACTTTATAACAATTGCTTGCTTTGTTGGTCCTTTTTTGCATTCTCATTGTTCCTGTGACATTTTGTTACATGTAATACTAGTATACAAGCATTGCTGTACATATTTTAAACATGTCTAACCCAGACCTAATACCACTACCAGCACAACAAAACATTTAAACATGTCTAAACCCAATATTACACCACTACCAGCACAACAAAACATTTAAACATGTCTAACTGTGACATTACACCACTCCAGGAGAAGACGGGATCATCACCCCCATCATTAACGGCCAGCCCACAGTGAAACCCCCCAAACCGCCAAAGAGCCTGCCGATTGACCCGACGCCCTCGGACGTTCCCGACAGCTGCGACGATGAGGATGATCCGGACTGCGACGACGGCTCGGGCTCCGGCGACGGCTCCGGCACCACCACGGCGAGCACGGACGCCGGAGTCAGGTTCTCCGTTACCACGACGACGGGCGGAGGCAAGCAGACGGCGCCTCCCACGCTTCAGCCGTCGCCCCCGCTCCAGCCGGGCCTGACTCCGAACACGGTCCCGAGAGGCAACGGCCAGATCCCGCCGACATCCAACGTCATCCCGCCGCTGTTTAACAAACCGCCCAACGGTAAACCCTCGAACATCATCACGCTGGACCCCGGGAACGGGAAGAACCCCGTCCAGAACCCCGTGCAGGAGCAGCAAGTGGCGGACACGGCGAGCACGACAGGAATGGTGGTGGGCATCGTGGTCGCCGCAGCCATAGCCCTCCTCATTCTCCTCTATGCAATGTACAAGTATAGGAATAGAGACGAAGGCTCCTACCGGATAGATGAAAGTCGAAACTATAACTTCCACACCAGTGGATTACCAGCACAACAAAACGGCTCAGTCCCGAAAGAGAAACCACATAAACCAGTAAAAAAGAAAGATTCGAAAGAGTGGTACGTATGAGGTGCCAATGTAAAGATCTCCCCCCCTCCCTGTCAACTCATAGGTCCCTTACTGTATCAGTTGTTGCAGTAGACCAGGAGTGAAAGGATCACACTATAGAATACAGAATATTGAAACAACAGAAAATGCATTGTTTGTCTTGCCAGAATGGAGAGAGGGGGCCGTTAGCTCATAGGAAAAACTATTCTAAAAATTGACCAAAGTCAGCGAGAACTTTTGCCACATGTCACTGTAACGGTGTAGTCCTACTTCATTGTAGCAGGTTTGTAGTGTATGTCAGCATTTCATGTCTAGCCTTCCACAGATGGCTTTTATCCAAAAAAATATCATAAATAGCTGTATGCAACATATCTTATTTAATATTGGTCTTCTGGTGTCCCTCTATATGAAACAAGGAGACTTTTAGTAATTTAATCAACGCTTTGTGTAAGAAAGGCCCATTTGGGATTTTACAAATATTATATATTTTGTTTATTTAAAGCAGATTTTGATATTCTATACAGGAATCTGACTGTACATGTGTGTCAGCTGTATACCATTTCACACCATCCATACATTGAGTAGGAGTACAGACTAGCTAAATTTGTAAACGTATCAAAAAGGACATGCGAGGGTTGATTGTTTTTTGCTTCCCTGGAGGAAGTGAGGAGACATAATGTCAACATTCCAGTATTCCCACCTAACTTGGCTCTAACCCACTCACTCAGGAACATGCAGACTCAAGCCTTGTGCCTTTTACACTGCTTTAAAAAAACATCCATCTGGGAACAGTACATTGAATTCCAATCACTTTTGTGGGCTGCATCTGTAGAATATATTGCTATAGCTGACAATCATTCAAAAAAGCCTCCAAAAGTTGTTTTCTGTCTTGACAATCTTTCGTAGGCATCCCAACATCACTCTAAACCAGCTGTAAAGAAAAAAACGGTGCTAACGTCCCCCAACAATTTTTTGTTTACCTGCTCTGTTGTGTTCCTAGCAAGTTGTGTAAACAAAATGCAATTGTTCTATATACAAGCTCCAGGGATAGTTTACTTCGGGCTTGTTCCTGCATGTTCCTCCAACTGAAATCTCGTCTCCAAATGTGCCAGTAAATGTACTGTTGTCATGTGGAGGCCTATAAAAGGGAGAGACAATGTTCATTTCTTTGTAGCCTCTCTCTCTCTCTCTCTCAGCCAGTACAGATGCGGATCCCTCCGTCCCTGTGATATATGTGTGCTTACATAGGTCTATAGCAATATTCCTTGTAGGAATAGCACAGGCAGAGGAACAAAAAAATATCCTGCCCAATCTTGGACTGCTATAAGTACATGTATGTGATGTGACACACAGTTCTCGTTACAAAAAAAAAAGATAAAGACAAAAAACTTCTGTAAGAAGCAACACAAACATTGGTTACTTTGAGAGAAATGTATGAAAAATTATGATGATTTGAGGTCCCCATTGCTAGCGCACCATGTATATATATATATTTGTATGCTCTCTGTTGGTTGGAGCCTTAGGCTGTGAGCAGTGTTATATGGGGAACTAGTGATACCAAGAAAACCAGTACTATCGTGTGCAAGAATGATCAGTGTAATAAATAGTGTGTGTGGATGAATCCAAGCTTTATGTACTTAAAAGAGCTATACAGAATTATGTTATACCGACTGGATGTTTATATGGTGTCATTTTTTAAGTTATAAGGGTCAACAACGATTATTTGTAGCTATGTACTGTGTTTTATAGAAGATTAAATATGGAGATGTAGCAATAAAAAGAGTCTAGAAGTCCTCAGTTGATATTTAGTTCCAAAAATCTCCGGTCGAGTTTTGATGTCTAGATGCAGAAATCATCAATAAACTTGAAACAAAACTTTTCTGGGTAATATTTTTCAAACCTTCAATGGCAAAGCTATTAGTTCATTAAGCAATATTCTTGAGTTTCTGATATATTTTACGCCATATGATAACCTTGCTTGCAATTTTTTTGACAACTGTATAATTTGGATGGAAGTTATTTTTTATTCCTAACGATTGTGAAATACCTGTAAATTCTGTTTAATCAGTTCACATTAAATGTTGCTTTTATGTATTTAAACACGTTGCTATCAACACAAAAGAACATCATCTTTTTCTTTCTTTTAGACAAGTTTATACTTTGTTCCTCAAAGTATGCATTCTAACTTTAATAATATTGATTTGCTTTTCTTATTCAATAAAACAATTTAATTGTTTAATTTTCTCATTTGATAAAACAGTCTAAATTTAATAATATTTTTCATATTTCATTAACTTGCTTTTCTTTCTTATGAGATACTTGCTGGCCAGATAACTATTTGACTAGAGGGATTGTGATAGCAGTGCACAGCAGAATGTCGCAAGACAGATTTGATATATGAAATAGTCAGGTAGGTCTGTCTAATATATATTGGTTGTCTGCTAACACCCTGTGCCTAATCATTACTAACAATGTTTGCCGAAAATGACTGTGAAAGAAATGTAGTCATGGTGCACTTTCAATAACCATTGACAGGTGGCGCTGGTGAGCTGCAAGCCGTTGAAATCTGGCTATCCTGTACCCACGATGACTCGAGCATTTCGTACAAATTCTGACTGTTCACTTTGGAAAGGTCTGTGGAATGAAGGGGTTGCAGAAATAATGCTACTCTTTATCATAAAAGCACATCCCTTTATAGGAGGAGACAAAAGAAATCTGCTTCATTCTTTAAACTTGTGTATTTTGTGTTCAGGCACACTTATGCAGACGCTTCCTTTGTAAATAAGAAATCGTTTGCTTCAACACATGACAAGTCTCCTAAACGCCGTGTGTACTTTCACAGTGAATCACGTGTACTCAGCACAAAAGAGAGAACGCCATCGGCATGCATATATTAGTACAGGCATACATGCATTCACTTGGAGGACAACAGCGAAACTTCTCTGAAGCTTTCCATCAGTCGTGCGTTTTCAGTGACTTCTCAAAGTGAACAGAACTTGCTGTTCCGGAGCTTGAATTTTCATATTCAAACGGCTCATCTTATTGTACGTACCTGCCAACAGCAGTCGAGCATTGCATGCGTTACTGACTTACAACAATAGAAGCCATGAACTTTAATTTGTACTATAGTTACCACAGATACATGCAATACATCACATATCCGTGCATTAGTACATTTTGTTACTCCTTATAGATACTGTATTTTTCTGTTGGATCATTTGTTTGTTGAGTCCTCTATAACGTTAAGTTCCATCTCTTCAATAACTCCAACGTCCCCCTGAACACCCTCATCTCTCTCCTCAAAAACTTTCTCCTCGCTTTCCTCCTCAAGGACATCCTCCTCTGTCGCCTCCTCCTCCTCAAAAACGCCGTCCTCTCTTTCTTCCAAGACATCGTCCTCACTCACGTCTTCCTCTATGTTTTTACCGCCCTGCTTTTCTTCGATACTTCCGCCCTCATCCAGTTTCTTCAGTTTGAATATGATCACTTCGATGACACAAGCCGCCATGCCAAAAGCGGAGATCGTGCCCAGAATCACGAACAGGCCCAGGAGGTTCTCCATCTTCAACACCCCGTCATCCCTATTGCGATCGCTGTCCTTGCAGCGCCCCCTGTCGACTTCCAACCACCTGTTACTCAACTCCTCGAGGACGCCGAATTGTCGCATTTTCTCAATCTCGTTGGCAATCTTTATCCTGTGAGGAGAGCCGATGGGGATGGGAAAGGCAACGTGGTACTTGTAGAAGGGCTGCCCGACCATTTCGACCTCGCACAGCTCGCTGATTTTGCGAAATCGTACTCCGGAGAAGGTGATGAAGCGTAGTTGCCTTTGGCTGCCCGCTTGATGCCTTCCTCGTTAGAATCTACCAGCCAATCAGGATTGGCGCTGATCTTCTCCCACATGTCCCGCAGGGGGAACGAGTCCGCCGTTTCGAACAGCCTCTTGATGGCGTAACTCCTGATGAAGCCGTACTCGAGTTTGTTCTGCCGTGCGAGGTCCGCCATGCTCCTGATGGGGTTGACGGGTTTGACCGTCAGGAAGGCGGCCAGGTTGGCGGTGTAGGAGGCCATGACGACCAGGACGAAGAACCACCAGGCCCCGCTGATGATCCGTCCCGCGAAGGACATGGGCGGGTTCTCTGCGCCCTGTCCCACCGTGGAGGAGAACACGTTCCACAGGCTGTTCCAGGCATTGTAGTAACCACCCTGTGATGGTTCCACCTGAGAAAATAAAATATCTTCATTATCGTGACTTACAAGGCATCGTCAGCTATGCGTAAGATAAAACTAAGTTCTTTGTAATATTCAAGAATTTCCCTTCTTTCCGTACACGTTTGCGTGTAAGAAACCCTGTTAATTATAAATTTCACTCAAGGGAAACCATCTTAACACATTGCATTAACAGAATCCCCTGTCTCTGTTCAAAGACTCAGATCAGGATTTCTACCGGTAGAATCACCGATTTTACCAGATCGGAGCCTTCACGCTGACATATATAGGTCCTTTTCACCAGGTTAGATTCGCTTGGATCCGGCTTGGAACCGGATCGAAGCCGATCCTAGTGGGAAAAGGGGCCATAGATGACCACACTCACCTGTCCCCGTTTGGCCATCCATCTCCACTCGTACGGGTTCAGCTGGCTGACCAGTGTCAGGAAGAGACTGACCACCACCATGGCCAGGGCGAAGAACAGCCACATGAGGGGGGACAGCGGAGTCATGAACGCCAACAGACCGGTCAGCTCCTGGTGTGTCAATCAAATAACAGTTGTCATGACAACGACTGCTACCTGTCATAGTGGTTTTTCTTTGGCGAAAAATCTTCGCTTAATTCTAATGTGAACCAATGGCCGACATAATGACAGAACACTATACTCCTTATTACTTCTTGGTTCGACATTACTTTGCGTTCTTACAAAATTCTAATATCTTTTTATATTGTTTATACCTTTGTTGTTTGTACTGGTAGTTTGATTTTTTTTAATGTACACTAACTCTTCTCCGTGTTATTGCTTTCTGTCATCCGTTTTGCATTTTCATAACTTAATTGTGTTGATGTCTTGCTGTATTGCATTGTATTTTGTGTTCTCGTTTATTGTTTATTTCAGGCTTAAAAGACCATATTTACAAACACATATACACAAACACATCTAAAAAAGAGTGTTTTTCATAAACATTCTGTTCTCTAATATAATATAATCATGAGGCTCATGATGTCACGCGAAAACGCTATGTACATACAGATGTAGATATGAGATGGGGAAGAGCACACACGTGACTGGTTAGGCAAAACCACTGACTGAATGCAGAAAGCAAGACCAGGGACAGGAAGCTATAGAGGGGATGCTACGTAACACAATCTACGACACTCAAGCATGAGCATGGGACTATGTTTAAGGTAAAGTGTACCTTAACGGGTTTGGGAGTAAAGATGGTGTAGCCGAACTCCACCAGTTCCGGACTGAGATCGTAATACTTTCGTCTGATCTCCCGCATAGACTTCATCACCATGCCGAGGTGCACCTGAAATGCACCGCATAACTTCAGACTTTTTATATTTCCACCATCCCTAAGCTGGATTATAGGACGATACAAAAAATAAATTTTCTAGTCACATATTTATACAAAGTAAGTTGAATCCACTTTACTCCACTGAATTCGAAAACACGTGCCATTTGGGAAGTGGAGGTGCCAAATTATGACCCCTTACGAGTGTGTCAAAAGCTGCAGCTGTATGTCAGTCATGTTTGTTTACATTTTGGTAGTTCGTGGTGGCACCACAAACTGGGTGCACCTCGTGTGGGCAGCTTTAGGGCCAACTATAAATGTCAGAAATGTGCACAAACATATTGAAAAGCGGAAGTAAAATTACAATCGCACGAACGGTAGTTTTCATTTAAAATATTTCAATGCAATATTTCTGGTGCAAAAATGTTACATAATGCCGCTTTAAAGCTCACCCCTTTGTCGAACTGCCGTTTGATCTCCGAATCCAGAACTTGTGCACCCTCGTACACCTGCTCGACTTCAATAGTGAAGTTGAGTCTCTCGGACAGAGCCTTCATCAGATACACCAGGAAACCCTCGTACTTGTCTATACCGCTGAAGCTCTCGCTGTCCACTCTTTTCGTCACCCAAGGCGGGTTCTAGAAACACAAGAATTCATTCTGTGTATTTTGTATAGAACTTCTAAAGGATACAGTATTGCAGAAAACCCCTATAGGGTACTCTCCAAGCAGAGGTTCGGGTTTGGGGTTATTTTTGGCGTGTTTTTAGACTTTTTTATCGGGGTTTCCTTTTGCACCGGAATTTTTCTTTCTTGAAAGAAAGTCTAAAAACACGCCAAAAATAACCCAAACCTCTATTTGGAGAGTACCTATGAGGGATCTGAATTGTTGTTACTTGCGCGCTAGTAAAATGCACAGACCGCTAAGATCGCTAACCACGTGTAAAATGTAATAGCTTTCATTGAAATAGTATATTTACTATAGTAGAATTTTAAAAACATAGGTAGTACAAGAACCAGAACCACGTCTATCTAGTTCTAACTAGGGTTAGGGTCAGGCACGGTTCTGGATAGTCTAATATCTCCACGTATCCAAGAACGTAGATTTGCCCAGGTATTGTTCTGGATACACGTGGACTATATCCAGAACGTTTAACAGTATTAACGTCTGCGTATCAAAATTGTATCAAACGTGTAGCACGAAACCTTTCAGTGGGCCGATTCTATATAGCCCCGCCCATCTCTGTCAAAACGTAGAAATGCAAATATTTGACGGACATGTAGCCGCGCTCTCATTGGTCGAACCGCCGATTGCCATGCTACCATTGGTTGAACTGTTAATTTTGTTGTGCAGTCAGGTTCGGTCAGTTCTCAGCCACCTGTTACTTGCCCTACGTACCAGAAGAGTGATGATGCGGAGAGGTTTGTTGCCGAACACGAAGGGCCCGTCTCTAGCGGACTTCGCCAGACCCAGCGCCGGGTTCACGTCACTCCACGTTCCGGCCTGAGAAACGAAGTAAGGGTACACTTCACTACGGTTAATAACAAGCATGTCTAAGTTAAGAATCACTTCCTGATTTGCAAATTGTATCTTACACAACAAGCCACCAAAGGTATACAGATAGCAAGGCCGTTGGTGGCAATTAAGAGCACTAAAATTGCTTAATGATGTCAATAGGATTGGCCGTAACTTTTACTCTACAAGCAAAAGTTTAGGCTTCGGTATATTTTTGACGTTTTTAGGTGTTTTTGTCCGGCTTTTTTGCATTGGTATTTTTTTAGTAAAGTAATTTTTACGCCAGCCAAATCTTGGCTGATAACTGGACAGTGCCCTACCAATTTTATACTGTCTTGGTGATTTGATACTGTCTCTTGACAATTTGATAATCTTGGTCATTTGATGATGTCTTGCAGCCACCAATTACTTCATTTTCGAATAAAGAATGATTTTACTATTGCTTGGAGATGAATACCTCTGTAATGTTCCCACTGTCGTCCTCTATGACATCAATAGACACGTTTCTCCTGCCGCCTTCCTGGTCGAACGACACCCAGCCGGTCCGACCCGCAAACGACACCTGTCGGCGACGGAAGGAATTGCAATGAAGCAGTGGTCTTTGCTCTGTACCTATTCTTACACAGTCAGCAAAGATTGGATTGAACTGTGGGTGTTATTGTGTCGTTGTTTGTGTGTATTTTTGACGGGCCGAAAGTGTTTCAGGCATCTGACATGGATTTTTTTATGCGTATTGTGTTTTTTTGATGTCCATGGGTACATTTTTTACATACCACACTGGTCTTGAAATAAGAAACCCTAACATTACAAAGGATACGATTAATATTTTCAATACCAAACGTGGCTAAGTGTTCTCGCCGAAAAGCGTCACCGACATTGGCTGCGTATAGTCAGGCAAAACAAATAAATGAAGAAAAATATGCTGAGGAAGGTGTCTGACAGACATCGAAACGTAAGCATGTGAGAGACGTTACTGGTTGTGTAAAAGAAATTTTTTTAGTTAAAATCCCAATATCCTAATAATTGCTCTACGAATACTAACCTGATGAAATTATTTTCGAAACCTAACCTAACACGTAAAGTACACGAGTGTATGATTGACTGTACCTGTGAAAAACTTAAACTTTTCTCCAACTCAAAATTTGACTCACCAGAAATTTTCGACTGAATCACTCAGTCTTCCTCAGCTATCTGACCCAAATGCTGTGGAACGTGATTTTTCCCACGTGTGACGTCAGCAAAGGGTCAAAGGTTGTCTGAAGTCGATATCGCCCCCCGTCCCGGTTGAGCGATAGTTGAAGTGCCCTGATGTATATGGCCTCTTTTATGCCTCTCTTGAAGTAATCCTGTTCGGTATCCAAGATTCTGACCCCCTCCAGATCCACTGTGTGTCCCGGTGATTCTATGTGGATGTGCTGTGACACCTCAGATGCAACAGAACTGGGTCGTCTATGTTCTAGAAACCTGGTTTTTAGTGAGCGCTCAGTTTCCCCGATATAAGTTTCCAGACAGGGGCCTCTGTTAGTGTTTCCCTGGCAACTTCTGTGGTAGATAACCCCACATTTTTCTTCCTTGGGAGTTTTGTCCTTAGGTGCCACAAGGAGTTGTCTTAACGTACAACCTTTGACCCTTTGCTGACGTCACACGTGGGAAAAATCACGTGTCCACAGCATTTGGGTCAGATAGCTGAGGAAGACTGAGTGATTCAGTCGAAAATTTCTGGTGAGTCAAATTTTGAGTTGGAGAAAAGTTTAAGTTTTTCACAATGTAATTTACCAACTCAGATGAACTTTCATGCTGATTGACTGTACCTGTTTTATCTGGTTTAACAGGGTGCCGGTTTGACTCCAGTCCAAGGACTGGGGGTCGTTGCCCTCTCGGACACTTTGGTCCAGGGCAAGTGCGACTGTGGTGACTGCATCAGCCGCGAGAGCCTGCAGTACCGATGCGTTCCGCTGGGCGAGCGACACCAAGCTGAAGCTTGTCAGCGTGACTTGTGTGAACTCGTACGTGGAGAGATCTATCGTACCGGCGTCCTGTCAAGGTGAGTACAAGGACGTCATTCGACAGTCGTACATCATCGTTAGATGCCTCAGTGAAAGTGTGACGCCCTATTGGTTCAGTCAAGGTTACGTAGTTACTTTCATTTTATGATAGAACAGTGTTATGGACAAATGCCAACATTATATAAGGCTATTATATCGTTAAATACACTGAAACAAGGCCTCATAAAAGTACTTTGTCACATTTCAATCTTAAAATTTCTTCTGCACCAGAACGTCACAAGTATCTGGCTCCCAAATGCACCAAGAAACCAGCTCAAACTCCGAAAACAGCTGACAACAGTAGTATAGAGAAACTTTTGATCGGGAAAGACAAGTACTCGGATATATCATTACGCCTACTTAACTAGTGAAATGGAAAAAAAAAACTTTACAAAAGTAGGAAAGTTTAGGCCTAGTCTGTTCCTTTTGGCCTAGAAGTATCCAAACGGGATCAAAAGTGTCGAGAAAATGAAGGGTTTTCAGAGATTATCTAGGGACTAGAATCCGTTTGGGAGCCTTCACTGCACAACACAGTCCTTATGACAGCGTCTCAAATAACGGAAGTGTTGTAACGCCACCTAGTGACAATGGCGGGTATAGCTACTCACCAGGTTAGTTATGATCCAGTGAGTTTCCTCTCGCAGTAGAACGAAGTTTTTGGCCTGGAGGGAAAGACAAAACGTCACTGCTGGCTGTTTTCCGTCAGCGAAATCGCATTTTTGCCTCACAAATATCAGTATGGTATGGGATAGAGTTGATCAAATTAATACATTAAAAAAAATCTGGAAACTTGGCTCCAATGCTTAAAGACTTTTTTACTGTCCTGAAGCACCTTAGCCTTTTGGTAGCCTTGAAATTAAAACCCCATATCATACCCACCTCGTCCAAAACGTCCTGAGTCACGTGTTTGGCACAGTGAAGGATGATCGTCGGTTCCGATGTTTCCCGAACTCGCCCGAGCACCTCCCTCAACTGAGACCGAATCGTCGTGACTCCTCGGTCTGTCCTCACTTCCATGTACACCACCCTATTTCCTCTCAACGCCGTGGCGTCTACGAAGGGACCCAATGAGTCCAGGCCTACATATATACCGTCGAAGAAATGGCATTTGTCGTTTTAGCCTCCAAATACTTGTAAAATCACATTGTTGTCATCGTAAAAAACCCCTTGCAAAAACGAAACCAACAGCCGCCATGAACCTGTTTTTTTCCCTTAACTTGTATCTAAACTAACACTGCGTGAAGCGTAATTAGCCAGATTTTAATGATTAATACCAGGCCTGGGTAAGTCTAGTAATTGGTGAGAAACGTCGCTTGTGTAGATTCTGTGTGTATTTTCCATTCGTGAACCCCATTTTTTGTGGAGTGAGCCCTGCTATCTATCTCGAGGTGGTATCTTAGCTATTACGTGTTCATGTCTGATAATGCCTGAAACTGCCTCAAATCCAAAATTAACCAAAATAGATAATAAGTAAGTACTTTTTAAATCACCATGTGTATAGAAACACGCAATTCTGGCTTCTATGTGTCTTGATGGATGAATTATAAAAAAACTTTCAAAACCATTACCAGAATTACTTGACATTTATCGTCATTGGTAACATTACATACCACTTTTCGTTCAGTGGATAATCTATCAGGAATGTTTGTCAATTTTTCACCATCTTAGTCTTACCATGAATGTCGTCGTAAACAACCACCATAGACTGCCAGCCGTACCCTTGCACAACCTCAGCCAGGGCGGTAGCCAGCATGGCATCCCCAGGGTACAGACTCACCCCCGCCGGGAGAGTCGGAGGGACCCCCGGGGACACGTACAGCCGGGGCACCCCGGGGGTGGGGCTCGCCTCTAGGTCTACCGGCTCACGGTGCCCGTCTAAGACGATGATAGCTGTCGCGTTCGTACCGTCCAACTCTTGTTCTGGAGAAGTTCAAAAGGCTCCGCCCAGAGGCGTCGCCAAAACCGAAGTTAACTATGCAGAACAAGTCAACATCACCATCCAATGCAATTTTAGGGTGACAAAACTGGTTTTCAAAGGCATTTTTCTGGTCATTCTTTTAGGTAAGTTGAAACAATCCTACTCATAGTATATTGATATATGTGAAGCACGAAATGCTATGTCACTGGCAGAAAACGTTTGCTTGTTTCATATTGTCGGCTGGTTCTAGCTATTTATGGCTTGTTTTGGGGCGATGTCAAATGCTTGAAGTATGAAGTAATTACGAAATAGGCTAAGAAATGGCAGTAAATGTCAATATCAGACAGATTTCCTCATCTAGAATATGTTGCCGCCCTGAAATTGCATTGGACTGCATATAGCACTGTTTTACGCATAGTTTACTTGCGGATACAGACTTTAAAAATTCAACAGAGGGAATGAAATGATACAAACGGATAATAAGAAAAATACATGTATCTAAGATCAGTTGCACTTTTTGGTTAACCCCTAACCCAAGCCGTGCGCGAAGTACATATGCATGTGGCAGCAAAGGAAAATTTAAGCTCACTTGTGAGGATCAGCTCGGTCAAGTCTTCAGACGGAAGGAGAACGTGTTCCGCCGTCAGCAGGTGGTCCGGGAGAATGTCTCCTCCAGAGTTGACCTGCTCAACAGCGCCATCTATCAGGTCCTTGTAGGACGACAGGGCCGGGCTGTATATCACCCCTGAATAACATTGTCACAGTGATAAATTTAGCTGTATCCATGTATCCAGAAATTCCAGATTCAATCACGCAGGTTAGGCTAGCTCTAGTAGTTCTTTTGTAAATTTGCCGCTTGAGTCACCCCCCCCCCAAAAAAAACATATTATTGTCGTCAAGCTTAAGAGAATTCAATTATTTGCTTGTTTTTGACAAGAACTGAGCGAACGTGGACGAATTGTATTTTGAATCGGAAAGTCGTTATCAAAAGATCCAAGCTCCCACGGGCATTGCAGAGTCCTTAAGATGATTATCTCAGTAAATTATATATTGGGACTTCAATGGGAGATCTGTTAGACTGTACTTTAATCCCCATGGAGACTACTGATTTATGATTAGGCTAGATTCTATCAGGTAGTGTTACAGCAAATAGAGCGCTTCGTACCACTCACTGTGTAACCATATACTAGTAATTAAAGTTTACGCTTTTTAAAAACAGATTAAATAATACTACAATGTATTAAGATAGATGAACACAATGAACAATGGATCTAAACACTCTTTAATACCTTTAACGCTACAAAACTCATATTTGTATCATTTTGCATTTACTATTCGTTCTGTACAACCCATTGTGAATGATAATAACGTTTAAATGAATGTAAAAAACGTGTAATCATGTATAAGGGAAATTCCGTTAGGTTTTCAACTTTGGACATAGGATCTTATAAGACATGTGCATGTGCATTAAATGAAGAAAAAATTGATGCGAAAGGTACTCTTTAAAAACGTTTGTGAATAGGCAAATAATAAGAAAATCTCAACGAACTGCAATATTTTAACTTATTAATTTTTATTGTTCAGTTTATTGCCATGTTGAGTGGTCAGTCTGGTACGACGTCTCCTTGTTGGCATCTTGAAAAGCGGATAGTTACATGTACGTATACGTGTTTTAGTCAATCCTTTCACAAACGTGTGAAATCTCACATGAATCTCAAATGTGGGAAATCTCAAATGCATGCATCGCAAATGTAGGAAATCTCAAATACATGAATCTCAAATGTGGGAAATCTCAAATACATGAATCTCAAATGTTTGAAATCTCAAATACATGAATCTCAAATGTGTGAAATCTCAAATACATGAATCTCAAATGTGGGAAATCTCAAATACATGAATCTCAAATGTGGGAAATCTCAAATACATGAATCTCAAATGTGAGAAATCTCAAATACATGAATCTCAAATGTGGGAAATCTCAAATACAGGAATCTCAAATGTGGGAAATCTGAAATAAAATAATCGCCAATGTGGTAAATCTGAAATAAAGAAATCTCAAATGTGGGAAATCTCAGATACAGGAATCTCACATGTAGGAAACCTCTAGCTTTGAATTATGGTGATATTTCCTCTGTTACATTAATATGCAGCTGACCACCATGAAATTAGAGAAGAATAATATTCTGTCAGTACCATTATTCAGGTACTACAGAACTTTGGCACATAAAAGAATCTGTGGCTATCCTAAATTTACAACAAATGCGATTGTCTGGCTGTTAATAGACACATGATCAAATTCACCACCACATTACCATCAAGCACGAACCTTCTCGCTTACCCCACATTACGCAATCAATTGTAATCGTTTTTCAAAGGAATTTACACAATAATCCTGCAAATTCATAAAAGTTCTATCTGATATTGAGGGACAGTAGTCGATTTTAGTAATAGTATGCATGCCTCGAAGCTCGGGGATGAGTTTTGTCTTTTACTTAGTCACCACCTAGTCCATGTAGATATTTTGGTTTTGGTGGCTACAAGACAGTATCACTTTTCCGGACAAACAGATACACAAACCCACATTTGTGAAGTGCACACTACTAAAGTTTTTGCCGCGTCGAAGTGCAGTCACTTTGGGGTCCTTGACTATAGAAAACTGTGTTCTGGTACCTTGATGGACCAAGGTACAAGGTATTCGTTCTTTGTCATTATGTTTTTGTACTTCGGTTTCTAACAACGCTCAATTAAAAAAAATCAAACAATCAAAAGGATAGAAATGAGCCGTATGTACAATGGACTCACATAATATAATATACAGCATGAAAGTTTAGACTGATTCAACAGAATGCATATTTCGTCTCAGACCCTATTTTGGAAACGTGTCGGTAATTAAACCTACTACTGAACCAGCACAAACTTTCGTTCCTTTCAACTTGTCATCTTAAGTACTCTAGTTCGATGGAAAAATATCCAGTAGGAATGTCATGAAAAAAAGCATTTAGATGGCCTTTACAAGATGGCGAGATCAAAACGAATGATTGGTGCTCGTTGTTTATAATCGCGCCACGCCCACCCACTCCTACCTACCCCGGCCCAAACTGTGTTGTTTCAGAGCTTTCAGCCTTTAGTCATTATAATCGTATTCTCATGTCAAAGACACAGCCGATACAAATATCCATTAGATCAAGGACGTTTTTGCTTTGTTAAAGACACAATCTCCGTTAATATTTAAACTGTAATATTAAGCTTGTAATGTTTTAGACCTACATTTAGATGGAGGGTCATACATATGAAATACACATGAAATATCAAACATATCTAAAGGCAAATACAAATGGGATTTTGACTAAACATTGAACCGAATAAACCGTTTCTTACTAGATAAACCTCCTGGACAGTTGTTTTATATTTACTCGGCCAGTGTCCTATGTTTTAGCCATGTTCCCACGACCCCGACGTTTTCTTTTGTATATCCTGGCGCTTGTCTGTATTCAAGTCTCGGCCCTGCTGGCCGTCCAATGCTACAAGTAATTTGCCAGCTGTCTTACCGATCTTGAAGACAGCGCCTTCAACGGGCGACGCTAGAAGTAGGATGACACACAACGGTAACATCTTCACCGCCGACGGCAAGAAGAAAGAAATTCGTCTTCTGTGACCGGTGGCTGACGGGAACAAAAGTCTTCAGTGTCCGTCAGGCATACAATGTAGTCGCCCCTGGTGTCAAGCGTTCATTTGAATAACGCGACATCTGGCGGCAGCACGAGAATTGCAGAAACAGGGCGGCGGTTTTCAAGGACGAGCTACGCAGTGCGCTAAGTACGTACATGTATGTATAGGTTGATTTTTTATAAAACAGGATTTTAGGAATATGATTTTGGTTGGGGAAAAATACTAATTAATCAATTCAAAAACATATTGCTGGGCTGGCAAGGAGAATGATAATATACAATATGAGTTCCACGATATCATACCTTCGCCACATAATGTAAAGCTTTACGACTAACGAATTGTAAAATTTATTATGCGAACAACATCTCATTTACATGAATTATATCAGTTAGACATATTCTACCCCCAATGACAATCTTATCTTTACAAAGAAGGTTTTCTAGCATCTCCTAATAATGTGGTCCTTATTTGAATAAGACATGTTTTAATGATGTTCACCTTCCCTAACTTTCAAATAAGACAAGTATGAAATTTTCGGCAGTTACCACTATGAAATTATAGCATTTCCTTATCAATTATGCAAATTATGTCGTCATTTACATAATCGATATCTGCCGATGTGACTTAATTATATGATACATTCAGCTCAAATGATCCACTAGCTTGCCCTGTGTTTTTTGCAGAGCGTTTCAGTTTTCATCCTCTTGCAGAGCTGGGTTAGGTGAAAAATTCAACTCCTCCAGTAGATTTTGATGCCTTTCCTCTTGTCGATGCTTCCACCAAGTGTAGATACTCAGTACCACGGTGCCGAGTACCACCAGAGACAACCCCACCCACTTCAGCAGTCCCGGTACCTTCGTCAGGAACAGGTAGTCCAGGAGGATGGTGATTGGTACAACCAGCGTTCCCATGGCAACAGCGATGGCTGCCTTTTCCACGTCCAGTACTCCCAGAAGGGTTAGCGTGGCCAGGGCCTGGGTTAGACCCAACCCTGCGACGAACCCTGCCGTTTGTGCCGACATGGTCCACACAGGAGTTTCTAGTGAATAAGTCAGTATGAACTGCGCTACTGTCCCTAACGCTGACAGGTACAGCATGATTGTAATGCCTGACAGGTCCTTCAGAACAGCACGGAACAGCACCATTCCCGGCGCCCTGGTCAGGGCAGCAGACAGAGGCAGGAGAATGGATATGGCGAGATTTTGGGTGGAGTCTGAACCCTCGTGTCCCATCCCGATACCGACTAGAACCACGCCTATCACGCTGATGAGAATCCCGCAACACGGGACAAGAGTCACGGTCTCCTTTAACAAAATGAAGCCGAAACACGCTGTAAAAAGCGGCGCGCTTCCCTGGATTATTCCAATCTCGATTCCAGGGGAGGAGTAGGTAAAGGATAAGTACATCAGTGTGCTAGACACTACGTTTATGACCGTCATTAGAATCAGTTTGCCGTTCTGTCGCAGATTTTCGCCCACCAGCCTGGGACAGACGCACGGAATGAACACGATGACGGTCAGAAACTGCGTGACACTCAGTAAAAATAGCAGTTGGAAACCCGGTATTCCTCCTTTGTGACTGAGTGTCATGAATTCAGCTGACAGAGCCATGAGAATCGTTGATAACAGGTTAAGCAGTGGTCCTTTTGCCGCCTTCAAGTCCTGACTGACCGCGGCCATCTCTCAACACTAAAGGAAAGTCTTGATATAGTAAAAGACACCAAACTATGAAGCCAGCGTTGTCATCTCACGCTCAGTTATCCCTGAAAAGAGAAATGTCTGTTGTGAGATTGTGTTAAACTTTTCTTTTTGCTGTTGATATGGTTCCAGAGATACTATAACTCCCTTTCAGGGTTTAGGGGACGTGATTTGCGCTCCCATAATATTTGTTGTACAGTTTTATCTGTCTCTGGCATACTCGTTAATGTTTATCATAACTCATGTTTATTAAGTCCATCATCATCACATGCGTGTGTGCGTCTCTCTTATGTTTGTTAGTTTGTACCCTAGTTTCCCCTTCTTATGCCCTGTAGTTACTAGTAAATGTTTTAGTGGTGGCGCTAATTTAACTTTGTTTACTTCGAGTTGCTCCACCAGTGGTTTTTATTTGGGTCACAGAAAAAAACATAGTGGTGGTCCACCACTATGTTTTTTTCTGTGACCCAAATAAAAACGTATATCTAGATGCATATCTAGAAAAACTTATAACCAGACCCGGTCCACTGAATTAGAAGATGTTAGTGATGATATATAGGAGAGTCCGGTAACACTGTTGTGTTTTGGTGCCCTTGAAGCGTCCTCCGATTTTATCACTGTTTAATCGACCTGAGCATTGAACCGAACTTTTTTGCCTGAGGGGATACAGACTGTGATAGGTGCAGACAACGCTCATAATTCTTCTGATAATCTGGTAATAACAAACGTTATATATTAACTTACAGCGTACAATACTCTTTTCAGAAGTATCCCAAGCTCACACAAGACTGTACTAAACAGCCGAACCTTCTGGTGGATTTAATGTATGTCTTTAACGAAGTAATTGCGGTAGGGCGTGCCCTAAATGCTCTGAAAAAAAAAACAGACGGTGTGGAACATTCTATAGCACGTTTGCCTGAGGATTCATGTTTAGTCCTACGTATTTTCGAGTCACACAGTGCTTGTAAAGGTGACGTTGGCGGTAAAATACCAAAACAACTCTAAATGGTACTGTACTCTCACAAGTATGAACACATCAGGGTAATCTATGTCATATGAGATATCACTCTGCCTGGTAGCCGCCATTATGCCATAGGCCCTTGTGTCAATACCTCGAGGTTTTATAGAAATACAAGAAGTAATGCAAGTCATACCCTCTCCCCCAATTACGAGAGTGTGTATGGGAATACTTACCTTTTCAGTATGAACAATAAGCAGTCGACGTACGTCTATTTTACATTGGCGAAACTTGTTTAAAAAGTTGTCCAACTCGCCTAACCGCGGTTGAGCGGTGACCTCGCCAGGGGTACTCTCCCCGCCTTCTCGTCCTTCCGTATGATATTAGCAAATGACAGAGCATGATACAATGTACTATTCCAATCTGATTCATGAAAGGCCCCTTGTTGCCATGAAATCGTTTGTGTGTGTGTGTGTGTGTGTGTGTGTGTGTGTGTGTGTGTGTGTGTGTGTGTGTGTGTGTGTGTGTGTGTGTGTGTGTGTGTGTGTGCACAGACTTACCAGGGCGTATATAATTAGGTCACTAGAAAAAAATATTATGGAAACGGTAATATAAAAAGCAGAGAAAGTCTCAGCACTGGAAGTCCAAAGCTGACGACCACTTCCTCACTGGTGGTCCAGTGCCGAGAAAGGAGCATTTCCCCCCATAAAAATCATTTCCAACTTGACCCTCGTTTCCCAACGGTAACCTGCCTACTAAAATCATGAACATCCATCCATGGCATCAGCAGTTATGCCGCATAATACCTATAACCTTCTGGCGAAGGTGAACATGCCGCTAGGGTATGTTGGGTGGCAACTAGAAGCTGGCATTATGACTCTTTATTGACTCAAAAAAAGTACAGGGACTTTAGTATGGTCTACAACACAACGTACTACTAAGATTGAACAAAGCTAAATACATGTATATGTATGGATAAAGTATCCCACTTTCAGAGTACTAGTATATGTATGCGGTAAACTACGTACAAAATGTATGTCAGTGGCAACATTAGATGTTTAACTATTGTCTAGCATGCAGTCTCTAAGATTTAAACACTTTTTAGTGTTTTCCCTATCTTCACACTGTATGGATTATCTCCTCTTAAAATGTATTGGAATTTTATTGATATGATAACTGTTGAAATCAGCTGCACAATCGGACAGAAAACTGCATAACCTTCTGGCGAAGGTAAACATGCCCTAAGGCTTAAGATATGTTGGGTGACAACAACTAGGGAACCGTGTCGTTATCTGGGTGACACGCGGTTTACAGACGTACTCTCAGTCGATCGGACATGGAGCGTTGGAGCGGCCGTGTAGCGCTGGTGACCGGCGCGTCTGTGGGGATCGGGAACGCCACAGCTCGTGCACTGGTCCAGCACGGCATGAAGGTGGTGGGGTGTGCGCGGGACGTCGACAAAATACGGGTATGTGTCATGAGGTGGAACCGTAGTGTTAAATGTTGGATGATCTTGGATACACTGCACGTAACAGTGTGTAGATTAACATTTAACGACTAGATTTGTTGCCCACTAGCTGGCTACCACTGTTTGTATATAGTAATTATGTAGATGCTGGTAAAAATTACAGTTTTGTTTCGTAACACATGTACATGTACAAAGAAGAGTTCGGACCAGTCCATTTTAGAAGTCTGTCACATATACCCTGTAGTTTAAGAAATGGGGGGACCCGACGTGGGATCTAGAATTCGTAATTTGGGAACTAATAAGCATAATAAAAAAGCATAACTATGCCCCAGAGTCACATGCATATGAAGCTAACGACTGAACGTGACTGTATTAATTGTACAACGCATTTAAGCAACGGAAAACATGACATTTAAATCTTGTTACGAAAACTAGAAATGGCTGACCTGCGATTGGTATGTAAAAAGTGGTCTAAGAAAGATTAGTCCACTCGATTGCGGCTCGACCGGTCCTACCCCTTTAAAACGTCTGGCAGCTGACAGTTTTTAAAAAATCTATCCAGTTGCTTGAGTAACAGTTTTCCTGTCTACCTCATTACCCGTATGTCTGACCTTAATCGACGAAAATAAAAAAATGATTTGCAAATTGTAATGGATCTTTACATAGGAAGATAACACTTGCAAAGCAAATGCACAATTACCTTCATCGTACTACACTAGTACTGTTTATTCTTACTCAAAGTCAAATACAGTCATTGGTATGGTGACCAGCCCCTCCAACTCTGTTCTGCTACATAATGTAACCCAACACCACAGGGTGTTGCTACAGCCCCAGTTACCATGGCGACAGACGTCTGGTCCATGTAGGTGATTGACGTTATGTGTTTGGAAGGAAGGAAGAAGAAGAAGAAACTGAGCAAAAACAATATGTTTTCCTTCTGCTACGGTAAACATAACGACAAGTTTGCTCCCCTGAATATTTTCCACAGGAAACAGCAGCCGAGCTGCAGCAGGCAGGTGCTGTAGGACAGCTGTATCCTGTCAAATGTGACCTGACAGTGGAGGCTGAGATCAGAGCCATGTTTGACGACATCCAGTCCCAACATGGCGGCGTGGACGTCTGTATCAACAACGCCGGTGTGGCCACCAAGGACCGGATCCTGTCCGGGAGTATGGAGGCGTTCAGGATGATGACAGATGTGAGTTTTGTAGCCATCTTTTCAGCGGGAATACTGGTTCTTTGAAATGGCTGCATATTGTTTTTTTTTTAATCACATGGGCCCAAAGCTTTTAAAGGCATCAAATGCACTGATTTGAGGGAGACAAAACAATTTCTGGATGAGGAAAGCTGGCTGATATTGACATTTACTGCCATTTCTAAATCTAGTTTGGCCGCCCTTAAATTGCGTTGGATGCCTTGAATTGGTAAGGTACGAAATCTTTTGCATGCTTTAAACAGCAGTACATGTACACGACTAAGGCTGCAATTTTTGTCTGTTCCGCTAGGTGAACATACTGGCGCCCACCCTCTGTACCCAGCTGGCTGTACAGCAGATGAGGAAGAGAGGAGTGGACGATGGGCACATCATCACCTTAAACAGGTCTTGACTTACATGTGTATCCTTACTCCTTACACTGCGAGACACCAAATGAGAAGTTCTGGTTGTGTTCGATTCCATAGTCTATAAAACAACATGATTTTCCATCATGAAAGTCCGGACCTGTGTTGGTAGCTACATTCTTAAACTTAAAAGTTTAGTTCCAACAGAAAGAATAGTTCTCACCTCGAGCTTTTGACCTATAACTCTCACGGGTCTTCCTCAATAGACTGGCCCGGTGATCAGGCTTCACGGTCAGGCCATGTTGATTTGATTATATGGATGACATCCGCGCGCGCATGAATTTTCGGCCGTTTCCAAAAAAAAAAGTTTTCAACCATACTGTAAATCGTACAAAACAGTTGCAAAATGAGCAAAAAATATACCATAAGTTACAAAAAAAATTAATAAAAACTATACCAATGTCGTAGAATGCCAAAATCAAACGAAAAAAGACGAAAATGTAAAGAAATGAACTTGAAGACTAGATTATTCGCCAAACCATATTCTGTGTCATTTGTTCAACCCTCATGACCACGTAGATTTCACAATGAAAAGACCTTTTTTTTTTGCAAAACGTTTTTTTTTTATTCGCACGCGCGCATCAATTTTGGGGCTCCCGGAGGATGTCATCCATATAATGAAATCAACATGGCCTCAGGTGGCTTCTGGGAAGTGTGACGTCAACACTAGTCACGTGATTTTCTATGCGAATACAGTCATCAAGTTCAACATGATTTTCTGTGTTAATATTGTGTCATCAAGTTCAAATACTGTGCTGGCTGACATGATTATTTTTACTCCAGCATGTCTGGCCACCGTGTTGGTGGGCTTGCGTTCTATTCCATGACGAAGTTTGCCATCAAGGCTTTCAATGACGGTCTGAGGATGGAGTTGAAAGACATGAAATCACACATCAGAACTACGGTCAGTTTTTACAAAGTTACGTCAAACTCTGCTGCTTTCTTCAGAAAATTTTCTCAAATTAATAACTCAATGGGAAAGACTGCATAATCATGATAAAATGCTTCGCTTATAAGAGGTGCATGTACCCAAGATATTTTAATGAACAAATGTGGCAACTCCTATCCCTACATCTACATTTTACATAGTGTAGATTGTCTGAAACTCTGAACAGCAAAGCATCATTTCAGTTTTCCAATATCATCACTGTTGTATCCAGAACCAAGCTTTATCCAGAATCATGCTCATGTATAGTTCACGCATATAACGTTATATCCAACCAGATCTGTGATCAAGGCAAATCTACAGATACACAGAGGCTACTGGTATCCAGAATCATGCCTAACCCTGTATATAATGACAATTAATCTGTTCTCCAACTCAAGAAAATTGACTCACTGGAATTTTCAACCAAATCGCTTGGTCTTCATCTAAGCTTTATGAGTGAATCAATTTTCTTGAGTTGGAGAACAGTTTAATTCTTATCAATGTATTTTACCAACTCAGATGAACTTTGATGCTAGTATGCCTGACCCTAACCTTAACCCAATTCATATGGCTGGTATTCATATGTACAGTTCTGAATACAATAATCATAATTCGAGGTGTCCTCTTATGGGAATTGTTGTACATACTATATATTAGATCTTTGCCCCTTTGACCATCATCTCTTATACCGTTGTCGACAGTGCATCTCTCCCGGACGTGTAGAGACAGAGTTCATTCCTCGCATATATGAAGACGATCCACAGAAGGCTCAAGATCTACACGCCGCCATGGAAGTAAGTTTGCTGGAAGTATTGTTTTGGGTGGCTGACTTGTGGGTTTGTATGTGTCTATTTGTCCACGTGACAAAAGTTACATGGGAGATTGGGGGTTGGTTTGACAGTTAATTGAAAGGGAAGTCAAGCCAGAGGGTGACCCAGCATGTGTTGGGTGAGTGGGTGAGAGTATGTGGACGATATGCGGAGGAATTCAGGAAATGGTGTTAATACCTGATTTAATTACTTCATACAATTCCCTCTATAATCCCCCATAGGTCCAGTACATTCATGCAAACCCAAAACACTTTCCAGAGGTCTGTGAACTTCAAAGTCATCCCAAATTATCCCAGAAGTCTGAAAACTCTTATTAATTTTTTTTGTCATTTGTTTTGTTTTGTTTTAAGGCAGTTTTTTTCCATTATCACAGTAAAGTGAGTAGATAACAGCTTCAGACGGATGACCAAAAGTTTCAAGTATGAGAAGTGGGCAGTTGAGAATAAGAATTTACATGGATTATTGTTCAGATTTTTATAAATCTGGTGACAGACACAGGACAGTTGACAATAAGTTATGATGATCACATGATATACATATAGAATCTTAAATATTGCTCTGTATTGCTGTTGTTATTTTCAGTGTCTGCAAGCCAAGGACATTGCTGATACAGTCCTGTATGTTTTGGGTGCCCCACCACATGTGGAGGTAACGTATATTTACCTTCTACACACTTTTATATGTATTGCACTTGGCCATGCTAGGTCACAGCGTATCGTGCTCAGTATAGACGAAGATAACATGACTTGAACAGCGTGTTGTTTTATAGTCATAGAGTTCAAGCTTTGTTCCAACACAAGAAGGGAACTCACCATAAATTTTTGGTCGATCTCGTCAAATGTCAAATGCATGATGCACTTGCTGACTCTCCAGAAGTCAGAAGCGTGATGACGTAAGGAGTGCATCAAAAGTGGCAGGAAGACGAAATCTCCCACCGTCACAGTTCAGAGAGGGCTGATGGGCCCTGATGTAAACTGCCTCTTTCACTCCCCTCATGAAGTAATCCTGCTCCGTATCCAAAATGTGTACCATGTCGACCGAAAATTTATGGTGGGTTCCCTTCTTTGTGTAATGGAACAAAGCTAATAAACTCTATAACTATGGATCCTACCAACACAGATGAGCTTTCATTTGAATAGTATGTTGATTTGTAAGTTAGAGCTGTGAAGTTGAATTGTTTGATATACATGTATTTTTCAGGTTCATGAGGTGATGGTACGGCCGACAGAGCAGAAATACTAGGAACTGAAGTGACTCTGCTGTATGAATATGGTGGTAACTGCGCATGCTGATGAGCATTACATCTAGCTTTTGTTTAAAAAACACAATTAATTTTTATTAGCCCTTAGTTCAATATGGCTGCAACTAATAGGTGTGTGTTAATGTTCACTTCGCTTCTTCCTTTTCTCTTGCAGGTACTAAATGTTCCAAATCCACGCAGACCTGGCTTCTGCTGCATCTGCTGCTGCTGCTCTCGTTGAATGTTATGTATCGTGATGAGTGTATACAAACACGACACCAGCTTGAACAGCATGTTGTTCTGTACAAATGTATGTTAGAGCTGTGTAGTTGATTGTGTTGTTTTTATTTTCCAGGTCCATGATGTGCAGGTACGGCCGACAGAGCAGAAATAGCACTAGGAACTGAAGTGACTCTGCCGTATGAATATATCTGCTGAGCATTCCATGTCAACTAGTTCGTTAATTCAAATTTCAATCTATATTTAATCCCGAATGTCATTGTGGGAAAATGATAGTTTATATTACTACTAATTTGATGCAGGTTTCTCAGGCAATTTCTGTTATAGACAAACGACAAGGTTGGCTGTGCTATATGCAAAACAGGTGGTCGATAAACCCGAGAAATCTTGCTTTGACTGTGTAAACAGCTTATAATACAGGAAATAAAGTTTCCCACCAATATCTGTTTAAACTGGGTGTTTCAATAGATGTCAATGAACTACAAGAGTTTTATTCCGTACAAATGGTACGTTTTTAGAGGTATTGTTAACACATTATTGAAATGGCAAAAATATTGAAGAGTGAAGCTATTCAATAGTGAGAAGCTTTGTGAGACTGAAAAACAAGCAAGTGTATTCTGAAGCCATTGTTTTTCTACAGAAATCTAAGCTGGCAAGATATATGCCGGTCCGCCTCCCCTGAAACTTGATCCACCTGCTGTTGAAATCGCCATGGATCAAACGCGCCCCTAGGCGGTCATAAACAATCACTGCAGTAATAAGAGCGGCTCAGCCAACATTATGGTGCAGTCCTGCATTGAACTGCTAGAGGTCGCTTTTGAGCCATGAATTTCGATTTCGTAACTAATCAGCCGTAGATATCTTCAAAGCCTGGTATTCAGTCCTGTCGTGGGTTGGGCAGCATCTATTTGGGTTTCTAGACTAGGATTAATGTTGCAAAAGTACCTAAGTAACGGGTTCCTCCCTCAGTACTCGGTGTTCAGTACTGAAGGTGCCTTCCGAACTGAACTTCCAGTTCGGAAGTTCTGTCAGAACTGGGCGTCCAGATCTGAGGCGACTTCAGAACTGGAAAACTCTGAATCAGTTCTGGAAACCGAGAACTGAACGTTCTTTCCGTACTGGAAAACGCGGAGCGGCTTTGGCGTGAGTATAGCCCGGCTTACAAGCGCTGCCGGGCGGTAGTAAAGCCGGGCAAGCTGCCGGACGGCCGCCGCAACATAAGGCGAACACGGCTGCCGGAGGACAACGAGAATACCTACAGGAAGCGTCTACGGGAGACGAGAGAAACTGCCGGGCGGCTAACAACGAAGAGCGGGCTGTTGAAGATCGGCACATCGACCAGTTATAGACCAATACTAGTTTATACGTTGGTGATGTCAGCAAGGCTACTTCTACTACTGTATTGAGACATATCGTATTCAGTACTGGAACATCCCAGTACAAATTAGAACGTGAGAACAGGAAGCCCAGTTCGGAAATAATTAATGTTTTGTTTTATTTTGTACCCGGGAAAAGTATTTCGTATTTGATTTTCTGCGTGTGGATGGTGTTCAGCACCAAGGACAGACATGCTTGCCTGTGTGTGAAGGTGTTCATTCCACTGCGAAACGCAGCCCGGCGAAAATACCGATGAATGAAATTTACAGTAATAAGGAAATCGGACAAAATATTATATTTCATCGCGTGGTCGCGCAAACGTTATTCGTGAAAACGTTTATTTGTCAATAACAGGAATACTCATCAATTCACCCTGCAGCTCCATTCGTAAATAGATTACCGGTTTCACATTAATTAGACACGGCTGTTTTCCACACCTGTGTAAAAACACGTTGGTCCATTCAAAATGGCGGTCTCGCACGACAGGAACAGTGCAGGCTACTATTTCTCCCCACTTTTTGGGTACTTTCTTGAGTTTTTGTCCGTTGAATTTGTTCCTAAGTGTGCAGCAGACCGTTGGGGGAGTTTTCTCTGCGGATATGTGCCGTTATGGTGATGTTTTGAAGAGAAAATGTGGATTTCCTGACCTGGTGAATTTTGGACAAGACAACAAAATGGCGAGACAGTTGGAGTTGCGTGGTTTGGAGATGATTTCACTTACTGTTGCAGGTAAACCAACAAACTTGTTGGCTGACAATTTTACATTACTCCTTTGCAATTAGTAAAAACATGTCAAGTTATATTTTGTATAAAATTCCTAGTTTTGTAAGTTCCAAGCAGCCGTTCCTAACTTAAACAGGCTTTGAAAAATTCACATTTGATTTATTTTTGCCGCGTTTTCTTGAGCATTTTCCATGTGCGGCATTCTTGAAGAGTATTTTAATATTTAAAAATGTATGTGTGTGTCTTTTTTGTCAAATGTTAAACGTTTTGAGGTCATATTATTTGTAGAAAACTGACTTTTCTTTTTCTACACGTGGTTCGTTCGAAACATCTGTTGAAATTTAAAAATAACATTTCTTTTGTTCCCGCCGTAAACAAGGCCGGGTCCTCAAAGCTTCAAGGCGCTGAAATAAACACAAAATCTGGAAAGTTCAGTTAGGTCGACCTTACTTCTATTTTTCTGTACATGTATCATGCATAGGACACACCAATTTAATTTGTTGGTTATCGGATTGGCCTCTTCATTTTTTTCCGATTCGCAAAAAAAGAAAGATTCTGGTTCTGAATCAACTAAAATGCACATATTTTGCCCCCAACAGTTGACGAAAGTCCTTCCTACTTGTTTCCGTTTTTCCATCTATCAATGCAGTGGTTTGATGAAAAGTTCAAAATTCATTGTTTATAACCCAGCATTTTGTGTTGACTTCATGTCTCCTATTGTAGATTGTAGACCTGTTTCTATTTTTATTTTTTTTTCGGCCTGTCGCTTCATATTTTTTCTGAAGAAATCCAAGAAGCAACAAATTCAGCAAGAAAATTTTATATATGACATCCTCCGCAGACTCCAAATCTAATGCGAGAGGGCGAAAAAAACAAGACGGGCCCCCAAAAAACAAGATTCCTATATTTTCAAATGTTGGCATTATAAACCCAGGGTTAAACAAGAAATGATACCTATACTAGTATTGTGCTAAGTTTACTGCCAACTATCACAACATCCATTTTTCACTGACACTGAAACAACTTTGAAAAAGAAAAGTTTTCAATCATTGTACAAATGGTTTGGATTCAGTGGGAACATACGGAAAGGAATGAAATATATCACTGCATCAAAGTACTAGTAAAAGTCAAAAGAATAAATCAGAGCCTTGTCTTGTCTCCTCTCTCTGTGTTTATCTGCCATCCATGTTCCAGCATGGGAAGACATGCCATTTGACCCATTTTGGGCATGTTGACCACTGTCAAAGGGCAACAAAATTTCTTTTTTTTTCTCCAAAATCAGGCGAAAATCAATGCGCGCGCTGATGTCATCCATAAAAATTACTTGCAGTGGCCTAATTAAAAAAAAACTTTCCATTTTAGACTTACAAGCTTCAACAGTTGAATCATGTCACTGTGAAGTCTTCTGTATTGTAGGGAAGGGAGTCTAAGGGCCCTTTAAATCTTTCCTGGTAAGGTATGTCTCTAAGGGTTGATGGAAGTTTTGTTGCTCTTTTTTGTGCTTTCTGCATTCTCTGTTGGTCCTGTCTTGTACAGTAGTGGCACCATCTGCAGATCGAGGTGAAAAGTTCTCTTTACAATCCCCAACATCTGGTTGGCTTTTCTGGTTCCACTTGCTGTGTTAGCATGAAAGTTTAATTTATTGTCCACAATGACTCCCAAGTCCCTTTCCTCTTCTGTTTCTTGTATTTCTGAGCCCCCAAAGTGTACTTTGCCTTTATGTTGTTTCTTCCCAGGTGTGGTACTGTACATTTTCCTGCATTAAAGGGTAACTGCCACTTGTTGGACCAGCCCTCTACCACTTCCATGTCTTGTTGCAGAGACTCTCTGTCCTCAGCTGTGCCAGACATTACAGTTAACTTTACTGTCATCAGCAAAGATGTTGATTCCACTTGTCAGGACTTCTGGGAGGTCGTTCATGAAAACTACTAACAGGACTGGCCCTAGAATACTTCCTTGGGGTATACCACTCCTCACCTCGGCCCAAGAAGAGTACTCTCCATTCAGCACTAGTTAGTCTCTTTGTCGCCTGAGTGACAAGAAATCCTTAACCCAAGACCAGAGTTTTCCTGTAACTCCATAAGACTGCAACTTGTGGAGGAGGCGCTTATGCGGAACGCTGTCAGCGGATAAACTGTAGTGTGCATGTGAAAATCCTGTATTGCCGTTTTCAAAATTTTGCAGTTGTATTCCACATGTAGTTTCATTTGAAGCGGGTTAAGAGTTTTCATCCTGTATGATTACAAAGCCTAATATCAACATGTCATTACCTCCATGAAATGTGTCATGGAGGTTATATTTTCAGTTGCGTTTATCTGTCCGTCCGTCCGTCCGTCCGTCCGTCTGTCTGTTGGTCAACAAGATAACTCAAGAACGCCTGGATGGATGGGTTTCATACTTGGTGTGTTGGTAGGGTGTGACGAAAACTGGAAATAATGAGATTTTGGTCCCCCTAGTGGCTTCCCTTGGTACTGCAGTGCAACTTCCGGTTTTGATATCTCGCGATCTGGACATGCTAGGGTCATGAAATTTTGATGGAAGGTAGCTCTCGTGCTTGGGAAGAAGTCATATGAGTTTGGGCCCCCTAGCGGCTTGTTCTGGAACTGCAGGGCACCTTCTGGCGAAATGTTTAAAAGCCAATAAGTCCAGACAGGAACAACATATTTTCATTATTTTTGTTGTGTAGGTAGCTGAGAGAGAGATGTACATAATTAAATGTAAATTATGCAAATGAGGACTTTATTTGCATAATTAATGAGGAAATTCTATAATTACAGTGTTTTACATTATACTATGTAACCTATGGCAGGCGGAACTTCAACAGATACTAATTATGCAAATGATGACCTAATTTGCATAATTAATGTGAAAATTCTATGATTTCGTAATGGTGAATGATGAGAATGTCATACTTGGGACATCTGTAAGTTAATCAAAAGTTAACATACATCACGATGCATATATCATGTTAATGCAGAGGTCATTTGAACAATTAAAGAAGAAATTTACATTTACATATCAAGATCATATTTCATGGAGGTATGAGGTCTCGGAATTCTAGTTTATTATTTTTTTTATAGAATCCTGTCTGAGTTAGCTGTGTTCAGTACTGATGCAATGAGACTTGTGTTGACAGAGGCACCAGGTGAGAAACACCTATATTCTGCATTTATTACATAAGGCTCTCTGGCATTATTTGTAACTTTGTGTAACTTGCAATGTCTGTATAGTTAGGTGGCTGCTGACTGATGCAGTAGTGAGGACTCCTGTCTAAACCTCTGACCTCTGTCTAAATCTGACAAGACTGTCTTGGAGAAGACCAGGGGAATTGGAGACACATGCAAGAGCAAGGCAACAAAACAGCATCATCCATAGGTGAAACATTATGTGGTATAGAATATCCATTCGTTTGACCTCAGCACTCTTTAAACTCATCAAACTTGATAGAAGTAACACAAGAACAGCAAAACATGTTTCACTGTAATTTTGTGTTGCTTTATTTGAATGGATGACTGGTCTAAGGGCTTCATCTTTTTAGCGCTTATAAACATTTCTAGGCAGAGGCAATTAAAAGGTCATATGTAAGGGTTGATCATTTTTACCTGGTTACTAGTTGTCCATTCTTGCCTTGCATCAATTGTTCTTTTACATTTAGGTGTGTCCTGAGGGTCAGCAGCCATGATGTTCCTGTTCAAACCAGGCCAGATGAGGCTCACTTGACAGTTGACTTGAATTTGAAGACACAAGTGAAGTGAAGTGAAGAGTTAATGTACAGGTGAGACATTATGCTTGACAACTTTTTCCCACATGTTAAGAACTAAGAGATAACTCATTACTATTTACCCAATGTACATATTACCCAAGCAAAGAAATAGTTTAATAGTGCATATTTATAATCTTTTATGGTCACTCAGGGTTGTTTGAAAATGTTTTTAGACATCACACTAATTAGACATGTATACATATAGTTAGGTGTGTCCTGATGTTCTTGTCCTGACTGGGAGAAACCTGTGATGACGGGCGACTTTGTCCAAACCAGATGAGATGAGGGCTCTGTCAGCAAACCAGTTGACTGAAGACAGAAGAATTTGTACAGGTGAGACAAAGCTTTACAACTTGTACACGTATGAGTTTTTCTTTACGATTGTATTAATAACTGAGGTGAAACATTTTAATAGTTACTGTTACAGTAGCAATTTTAAAAGCAATCTTTTAGAGCCTAACACTCTTTCTACATGTATTCAAGCAATGAGGTAGTTGAATTGTAATTTCTAGATCTGATTGTCACTCACTGCTGCCTGGGGATGTTTTTTTCATCACACTAATTATCCTTTCATATCGTTAGGTGTGTCCTGAGGGTCAGCTGTCCTGACTGGGAGAAACTGTGAAGATGGCTCAGCAAACCAGATGACTTGAAGACACAGAGGGAAATGATGACTCTTCAAAAGTAAGTATTTCACAATGGATTTTAATTTACATCTGTTTTACTAAGGCCACACCAATTTAATTATTAATTATCAGGTTTGCTTAATTTTTTCTGATTTGCAAACAAAAAAAATGAATAAAGATTCAGGTTCTGAATCAACAAAATTCTCATATTTTGGCCCAAACAGTTGAAAAAAGCTCCTTGTCTTCCTATAGTTCATAAATTTTTTCCATCTATGAATGCATTGGCTTCATAGATTAAAAGTTGAAACTGTCTTGTTTGAATTATAATCCAGCCTGGTATGTTGACCTCATGGCTCGTATTGTAGCTTTGGGGGGTTAATGAAATTTGCCCTGTCTCTTCATATTTTTCTGGAAAAAATCCAAGAATCAACAAATCAAATTTGTGTGCCCTAAGCCACTAAAATTTCAGACAAATTGATGTAGGTGTAGTGTTGCATCAGTGAGTGATACATTATTAGTAAACTGGGCATTCCAAAAGAAAATGAAGTTTTGGCTTCAGCTGTGTTTAGTTTCCACCTGTTAGGTTGGACCTGTTTAAATTTGTACAGGAATTTTCGTACATAGTTTTTGTAGGATGTGATTGTCTCCTAAAGTTTAATCCTTTATTATCCTCAAAGTATCATGAAAGTTCATCTGTGTTGGTAGTAATCACAGTACAATGTTGAACTTTATTTCATTCCAATGCAACAATGACATTAAAGGATCAAATTTTCAACGACCACTGTCGCCTTCATCGCGATAAACCAGTCCCTTCCGAACGTAAACTCACGAGAGTAAACTGCCTGGTACGTTTGATCAATCCCTGACATCACATCTCTGTAAAGTCTCGTGTCAATAAGGTCACGTGTTTGTAACCGTAACTCTTGTGAGTTTACGTTCAGAAGTGATCAGTCATTAATTATCCTGATCAAGGTGACAGTGGTCATTGAAAATTTGATCTCTTTGTCCTCATTGTGATGAAATAAATTTAAACATTAATAGCACTGTCTTTATGATCCTGATTACAAGATTCTTGTGACAGTCTTTTGGTAGAAAAAGTATCTGACAATTTAAAGGTGTTTTTCCTTTAACGTAAATGGTTGATGATATGAAAAAGACTATGTTTAGAAGAAATTTAATTTGGATGCTGTTGTGGTTTGAATTTTAGCCTAACAGTTACAAAATTTACATGCTGAGTGATGTACACTGTATTCTTTTTGACTTTTGACAAAATAGTTTGCTTCTGCTTTCTTTAATTGGTTGGGCCACACCAATTCAATTTGTTGTTTCTCAGATTTGCCCTGTTCATTTTTTTCTGATTTGCAAAAAAAAAAAAAAATTTAGTTCTGAATCAACTGCAAAATGCTCAGTGAAAGACATATTTTGGCCCCAAGGGTTGAAGAAAGTCGTTTTCTTCCTATTGTTGTTTTCTTCCTAGTTGTTAAAGTTTTTCAATGAAACAATGCCACTTCATTTCATTAAAAGTTCAAAATCTATCATTTCAATTATAAACCAGCCTGGTGTGTTGACTTCATGGCTCAATCATAACATTTCCGGCCTTCATGGGGTGTCTTGGCCTGTTTTTTTTTTTTGCCCTGTCTCATATTTTTTCTGGAAAAATTTGAGAAACAACAAATTAAATTTGTATGGCCTTGGCTTCAAGGACAAATCCAATACTTTCAGTTTTGGGGCCTTTCCACCCAAAATCCTACTTGTAAATGGTGATTTATTGGTTTCTGCCAACCCCGCACATATTTGCGGTGATATCTGACATGCTTGATGTTCCCTAGGCGGCGCTGCGACTGGACCTGTTACGTCACCGGAGGGTTAGAGGTTGGGGAACCGGGACTGGTGCCGCTGTGGAAACTGCCTGGAAATGACAACAAACACTCTCCCGTACAGAGGGCATTTCCAGGCAGTTTCCACAGGGGCACCAGTCCCGGTTCCCCAACCTCCAACCCTCCGGTGACGTAACAGGTCTAGTCGCAGCGCCGCCTAGCGGACAATCGGGCGCTAGCCGGGGAACATCAAGCATGTCAGATATCACCGCAAATATGTGCGGGGTTGGCAGAAACCAATAAATCACCATTTACTAAATAGGATTTTGGGTGGAAAGGCCCCAAAACCAAAAGTATTGGATTTGTCCTTTAACTTGCATGATGAACAACATTTCTCCAGTGACAGAAAGTTCATTGCTGCTGTTGTGTGCAGCAATGTTTAAAGGTGAATAATTTCTCTGCTATTTACATGTATACTGACTTTTTGTTTTTCTCTCTCCACATGACTGATGGTGGAATCCCTATGGCAGGAAGGAAGGAAGGACGGACCAGGGTTTGGCCAGCAAAGCAGTGAGAGAAGACACCAGCAGCCCTGGGATTGTGAGTATAGTTTATTTATGTAGCAACACGACCATTTCCAACACTCCCAAGTACACACACTTGCCTACATTCCTATCCTTCAACACCCACTTCATTCCTTCAACCTTGTTAAATCTTCTCTTAAACTCAGTCAACTTTTCCTTGCACTTAGTCGCACACTTTGAAACACTACTTTTACAGACTCTTTTCCTTGTCTTACCCTTTCATTCTTAACCTCTGTTTGGCTTAAATTTGCACGGTTGGTCCCCCCCCCCTTCATGCTTTGGACCTTTCCACTTAGTCACACACTCTTCCCACAGCTGCTCCAACAAGCCCTTAATTAATTTGATTAGCTTTTCCCGCCAAAAAACTTAGTATATAGAGCACTCTAACCTTGAACTTGTGCCCCCCTCCCCACACTCAACTTCTTCCACAACTTGCATGTACATGTATGTTAGTTACACTGTTCCACTTCGGACTTCTTTGGATATGTCACTTATCCGAAGATGAAGTCACCACACTCTGCTACCCAAACACTTTCATGTACTGCTTCATTGAGCGCAGTTTTTCCGCCACAAGACTTTGAAATAATCTCTTGCTCTCCTGGTCGGTCAATTGCACTGGTATACTGATGTGTCGAAGCATCAATGTCTCCGGAAAGACATCCCTCGGGGAGTACACTTAGTGCATTGACTGACCAGGAGAGCGAGAGATTATTTCAAAGTCTTGTGGCGGAAAAACTGCCCTCAATGAAGCAGTACATGAAAGTGTTTGGGTAGCAGAGTGTGGTGACTTCATCTTCGGATAAGTGACATATCCAAAGAAGTCCGAAGTGGAACAGTGTAACTAACATACATGCAAGTTGTGGAAGAAGTTGAGTGTGGGGAGGGGGGCACAAGTTCAAGGTTAGAGTGCTCTATATACTAAGTTTTTTGGCGGGAAAACTTTAATCCAATTAATTAACCAGATGAGGGCCCCATTTAGTTTTTTTTTTGCCGGGGAAATTGACTTACAACGAATTAATATGGCCAGAGGTGAGGCCTGTGTAACTTAAGTTTGTACCGTGCGACAGGCTAAGCCCAGGGACAAGAAGTGAACATGTGGAATTGTGTTTTGTCATGCAGTGGTAGAAACTCTCCATCAAACTCTGTTATCACTGTACACAAACTTGCAACAATTCAAACCTCCCGCTCCAAAACCCAGGCCTTGTCTCAAGCTCATCACATAAAGTCTGCCTGCGCAAAAAATCATGCTGTCAAACTCTACCAGATCAACATGAGACGAGTGCTAAATTTTGCAACTGGAGATTAGTATTGCTACAAGTCCATCAGCAGTAATATAGCAGAGAAGATTCATTCCTCAAGCTAGTCCCGACATCTTGCACACGCAGTCGTCCCTCAGTTAGACACCTAGAGCCGCATATTTCCCAAAACCGGTCGTGTGACGGGAAATTATGCAGCTCCAGGTATGTTACTGGGGGACGACTGTGTGTGCAAGATGTCCGTTAGCTTGAGGAATAAATCCCCTCTACTATATACTACAAGAGTCCTTCAGCAGTGATAAAGTCTGGGGTCTACATGTCTGAAAAAGGAATCAGCGAAACAGACCTACCATTATTTCTTCATAATTTGTAAACGCTAGGCACTAGTTCCAACTTCAAACGGCCAGCAGCGCTCTAACGGATGGCCTAACGAACTCTAGTGTAGAAATCACTTATCAGACATACCATGCATGGTGTAAACTGTACTGACAGATTTACTGTTCAGTTATAATCTACAAACTATGGATGAATTATAATCCTCATAAAATTAATACATTTTTTTTGTTTCGCTGATTCCTTAACACAATTCCTCCCCTTCACATCACACAAAGCTCAGGCACACCAATTTAATTTGTTGCTTCTCGGATTTTTTTCAGAAAAAAAAAAGATGAAGCGACAGGGCGAAAAAAAATAGGCCCAGGCACCCCATGATAGCCACAAATCTTACGATATGAGCCATGGAGTCAACATACCAGGCTGGTTTATAATGAAAACAATAGATTTGGAACTTTTAATGAAACAAAGTTTCATTGTTACATTGAAAAACTTTAAAGAGGAATAAAAGAACTTTCTTCAACCGTTGGGGCCAAAATATGTCTTTCATGGAGCATTTTGCAGTTGCTTTAGAACCTAAAAATTTTTTTTTTTTGCAAATCAGAAAAAAATGGACAGAGCAAATCCGAGAAACAACAAATTAAATTGATGTGGCCTTACAGTAGTACATTTCACACTACAGAAAGAAAGCACAACATTGCCTTTTCCATCTTCTGTAAAGAAATAGGACATTATAACTTCCAACAATCATTATGTGACCTTTAGAATTTTCCCTGAAATCCACTCCATTGGGGAACATAAAAATTGTGCTTAAAATTAGTTAAAATGATAAAATTATTTTATTATTCCACAGTATGGGCCAGTGGACATTACAATGAATTATCATTAAAATAAAAGGATGAAATTTTATGCTTGAATCAAGTTTGTTTCATCAAATTTTCAGTCCCAGAATTTAATGTACATGCATGTGCGTAGCATTTGATGTAATACTATACCATTTACCAATTTCAACAATCACACTACTGTTATGTTAAAGAATTATATTACTCTATTGGGTAGATTAAATGTCATATAGAACTGTGAGGCCAACATTTTTCAAGTATCATTTGTGGGCCATTCAGAATCTGTTATTAACTAATTTGCCTTTTAGATGACAAAAACTGCAGTTTAGGCCACAGCAAGTAATTTTTATGAATGACATCAGCGTGCACATTAATTTTTGCCTGATTTTGGGGGAAAAACTAGAAATTTTGTTGCTCTTTGACAGTGGTCAACATGCCCAAAATGGGCAAAGATGTCTGTTGCCATGCCAGAACGTGGATGGCAGATAAATTTGAAGAGAGGGGACAAGACAAGGCTCTGATTTTTAAAAATGTTTTGTCTTTTGATTTGATGCAGTGTCAGTGATGTATTTCATAACTTTTCAGCGGAGGATGTCATCCATAAAATTTACTTGTTGTGGCCTTAGAATCACTGTATCCTGATGATATCCAAAGTTTGACAATTTTGATCAACTCATTTTTACTGCTTTGGTATTATATAGATCCATTCTCCCGAGGCAGGGTCAGTGGCACGGTATTATATATACCTTACAACCGACCCTGCCATAACGGCCACACAAACTAACTCTTGGTGACGTATACGTATCCTATAACAAGCTGTCAGCCAAGAAACCAAACTCAGCTGGTCTTGTAGCTGAAGAGATATCCTTTTGTCCCATATACAGTTATTCTACTTCCGAATTATTCCAGTGCCAGAGACGGTCGCTAGATTTGAGGGTGTGCAGCGGCTGACGCCAAATAAACTGGGGTGTGCCCCCTTAAGTTGTGCGAAGCTAAGTGCAAAGGTCGTCAGAAATCCGAGAGCCAATCATGTTACGTCTTACATCGCCTCTTTGGGTTTCATGTAAAATGGCGGTTGGTAATTTTTATTATGTTGTGTTTTTTGGCGTCAAATAGCTCATGAACACCAGAAAATCATGCTACAGGGACAACTTGATGGCCGAAACGTGTTTCTAAGGATAGGAGGAGGGAAAAGCCTGTCTTACATTGGGCTTTCAAGCCGCAGCCAGATCAAGCAGGCAGCGACGGAGCTACGGTCTACTCAACTGAAGAGCGACGAGTCCAGCATCTGGATACGACCTCATTATTATAGTGAGGCCGTTCAATGCAATAATGAAAGTGCAATGTGACAAGCTGAGCTCGCCTGAAGGCGACTTGTTTAGGTAGGAACGCAGTCGAGCCGAGACAGTGGTGCGGCGGCGCCAGTGTTTATGTCCGCCATCTTGAATTTATATGATCCTGGTGCTGATTGGCTTGTGCCAAATAATGCAAGCTCATTAATATGTAGAGAACATGTCACAAAGAGTAAGTTTGTGTGGCCGTTATGGCAGGGTCGGTTGTAAGGTATAGAATACCGCGCTGCCGACCCTGCCTCGGTAAATCCTACAGTCTAACTAAGCATGAAATTCTACCCATACTTAATAAAGTTTCAAGAAACATGTAAAAGCATATTTTCACACTACGAGTTTCACAAATGTGATCGCCAAATTCAGGCTTATCAAAATATACAGGATTCAATCATCACAGTTTTCTCTCAGCAATGATAAATACTAATGGCCTGAAATACTCCTTTGATATTATAATTTATAATTATATAGTCTGACTTTGTTCAGTAATTTCTTGTCATTATACAATAGGTTCTAGTAACTGCCAAGTCTGTTCGCAATATTTCATCCCGGGGCCTGCTTTTGAAAGTTTTGTATCTGTCATTAGGCCATGTTGATTTGATTAGAATATGGCAAAAAAAATGTTTCCTTCATTATGAAATCTACGTCATAAAAGTTGAACAAATAATTAAACACAGAGAGTATGGTATGGTGAATAATTATAGACTATTCTTTTTCATCTCTTCATATTTTCTTCTTTTCCTGAATTGATTTTGGCATTTTACAACATTAATATCGTTTCCTAATACTTTTTTTGCAACATACGACATAATATTTGAGCATTTTGTGTGATACAGTATTTGTGCACGCACAGATGTCATCCATATAATCAAATCAACATGGCCTTACTTTGCATCTCTGCAAGATCATGTATCTTCTGGAATTTTGAAATAATTACATTTTGGTAAAAATCATGAAAGAATACTATAATGGACTTTGCACACATCTCGCCACCAGTAAACAATGGCTAAATTCATAATCGTCTTAGTTCCTTGTTCTAATTTTCTATTTTTGAGAGCCAAAAATTTTTTTGTTACTTTTCTTAAAATTAATGATTGCTTCAACACAATCATTCATTTTCCTAACTTCACATAATAATATAAGGCTCATTCTCATTCAGTGTGCAAACGTGCAAAATGCTGTAGCCAGACTTTATGACTAGATATGAGCCAAATCACAGTCCTCACCATTGCTTTGAGTTTCCCACTACACTAATATAATTTATATGTTTCACGAAAAATGTACCACAACACCAGATTTAGTTGATGACATGCACAAAATTATAGCAGTGGGTTGGAGAGTTATGTATTCTCTAACCTGTAAACCACTAAAAGAAGACGATCTTGAATTTAAAGATGATTGAGAAATTGCTGTTTTGACAACATTTTACAAGTTTTCTGGGTTTCCAAGGGGAATAAAAGCTCAGTGTTTGCTGTCATTTGTAGCCTTGCTGAACAAAATGTTATACAGTCATGACTGTAAGCGTTGTTTGTTACTCTAATATTAGTAGTAAACTTCACCTGGTATTAGTTGGCCAGTTTTTCAATTTCTATACAATATGCCCCCTTGCTCCAAAAAAGTTGAAGCTGAAAATTATCTTTATAGAGAAAAAAACCTTAGTGCGATGTTATAACCTGTGCATTACCAGTATTCTCTACATTTCAATGAGAACGAGATATAAAGGACAATTTTTATTTCAAAAAGGGTGAATCATAACAAGTTTGACCTAAAGCTTTGTCTCTGTCTTTATTTTGAATTCATGCATTATGTTGAATATTATATAACGATCTCAGTCCATTGTAACTTGTGGCTTTGCATTTTATACTGTCTACATGTATGTTCTAAATCAATATTTACATGTATTACATTGAAAAATCAGTAAAAATTAAGCTGATGAGTAACTATAAAATTCATAATAAAAATGAAATTGTCTAACTTCAATCCATCTAAATTTCCATTTTTTACTGCTACACAATTTTGGCATTATTCATCCCTATACATTTTGTTACTTTAATGACCGTTTCACCATGTACATTTTCTTTACATTAAGGACAATTCTCATTTCAGAAATGGCTTTTAGAAATGGATGTGGATCATGATGAAGAGGATTCCAGGGAAAACAGTTTGATCACAAATGCGTTTGAAAACATATCCCATTGCTATACAGAATGTAACCAACAGACAATATCACAAGTGCTCTCCTCAATAGGAAAATGTACAATCTCTGTCCAAAAATACACAAAAAATATTAGTCACAACCTTAAACTAGACATTGGTATGTGAAATGTGAACTCTTTCAATAAAAAAATGACAATGAATAGAAGGGAGGGCCAGTTTTTATAATCATGTGCTTGGAACTAAAAATTCAGAGGATCGCAGAGATGCCCAATCCCAACATTTATCATTATCATTTTAAGGGGTCTGCATATTTGGGAGGTCCCGATTGCGCTCTGTACTAAATCCCGGAAAGCAGCGGCCACGATTTACTCTTTACTCGTAAAGACTGGATGCTTAACACACTTCATTATGCAAATGGCAGGGCACAAAATTCTGCAAAGCAATGACCTAGGATTACGCTTCATTCATTCAGGTTCGACGCTTAACCCAAAATGCACAAATCAGAATGACCTCACTTTGCGTGATGCAAAGACGAGTGCTTTACGCATTGCGACATGCAGACCCCATGTTTGAAAGAGTTAAAAACATAATAGCCAACTCACGGTCAAGGTCCAATGTTCTCTTGGCTTGTAGATGGGTGACAGGTCCCTCAGGAACACACACAGGCAAATCCTCCTGGAATACAGCAGGAACACAGGATAGCTGACAGATCCTCCAGGAATAATTGGACAGAAACACAGACAGGTCCCACAGCACACACAGGAATTCGAACATGGTCAGGTACAGCTTCCCATTTAACCTGAGGTGTAAAAGAAATACACAGTCAGAAAAATCTCATGCCAAAATTACGTTCAACATTAGCAAATTACTGGCACCAACATATTCACATAACATGCATGTCATCATAATATTCACAACATTTGTTCAAGTTCAAAAATCTGCTTTGGTTGGGAGAAGAGCGAATGGAAAGAAGAGCACAGCAAACAGTGAACATAGATTATCATGACCACATAACAATTGCATGAAAATACATCTCACACAAGATATTACATCAAAACAATCCAAATGACAATGATCATGATAAGATGCATCTCATGTTGAAATTCATCAAATTACTAGCTAGGCACAAAAACATTATTGTCAATGACACATGCAAATGCATTATTTTCAAATATCAGTTCATGAAAACAGATCAAGCTCATATCAACATAAATTAAATAAAAACAGTTTCATTTGGGAATAAAAGGTGTAAATAGCATATTATTATCTAATCTGTACTCAAGAAAATAACTAAGCTGTTCTAATACATGAATCATCACAACAATTTTAAACAAAAAGTCATCAAGTGTCACATTCCCTTAAAACTAAAAACATTATTTTTCATAAAATTTGTGGTCAAACACTGAACTGCTTGACATTTAAAAGTGGAGCATATTAACATGCATCCATGTACCACAAACTGGCATGAAACCAGTTACTGTGATTCTAAAAACAAGTGCTTCTGCAAAAGCTGACCATTTTCGCCGCTTACAGGCTTACAGTTTTTACGAACATTTTCCCCATCCTATCATTTCAATTTACCTAAGTTATATAAATGGTTCTAGTTCTCATCAACATTGTATATAATGAGAGAACATGCACTTCTATATTTCAACTCTTTAAGTTTAAAACATTACAAAAATCAAGTATATAACAGTTTATAACCTGTTTTCTCTCTTTTAAGAGTCTTTTTAACAGAATAAAAAAATGAGACACAAAAGTACATTTTAACTTAAATTATAAGTAACGTTAATATATATATATATATATAATTTATTACTAAATACTCTTCTATG